>NC_084616.1:55456913-55571913 GCF_033978795.1 Nerophis ophidion
GTATATATATATGTATTTATATATATATATACATGTATTTATACATATATATATATATATATTTATATATTCATATTCATTTATTTCAGGGACAGCTTGGCGCAGTTGGGAGAATGCGCCATGAGAATGAATATATATATATACGTATATATATATATATATATATATATATAGACGGAAAAATATGGTGTGTGTATATATATATATATATATATATATATATATACACACACCATATTTTTCCGTCTATAAGTTGCTGTTTTTTTCATAGTTTGGCCGGGGGTGCGACCTATACTCAGGGGCGACTTATCTGTGGAATTATTAACACATTACCGTAATACATCAAATAATATTATTTAGCTCATTCACGTAAGAGACTAGAAGTATAAGATTTCATCGGATTCAGCCATTTGGAGTGACATATTGTTTGGTAAACGTATAGCATGTTCTATATGTTATAGTTATTTGAATGACTCTTACCATAATATGTTACGTTAACAAACCAGGCACCTTCTCAGTTGGTTATATATGCGTCATATAATGTACACTTATTCAGCCTGTGGTCCACTATTCTTTATTTATTTTGAATTGCCTTTCAAATGTCTACTCCTGGTGTTGGGTTTTATCAAATACATTACCTCAAACAATGTGACTTATACTCCAGTGCAACTTATATATGTTTTTTTCCTTCTTTATTATGCATTTTCGGCAGGTGCTACTTATACTCCGGAGCAACTTATACTCCGAAAAATGCGGTATATATGTATACACACATACACATATAAATATATACACAATATATATATATATATATATATACGGTATATTTATATACGGTATATTTATGTGTATATATATATATGTATAAATATATATCCATCCATCCATCCATTTTTCTACCGCTTGATTCTTTTTGGGGTCGCAGGGGGTGCTGGAACCTATATACCGGTATGTGTGTGTGTGTGTATATATATATACACATACATACACACAAACACAAGATGTCAGCGGTAGCTATAGTAAAATGTCAAATTTGTGAAATTTTTACCAGCTTGGCAAATCACAATTTTCAATCAATCATAATCGAATTCAATCTCTCTTCGGCTACCAAAGTTAGGGTGATCAATTTAGCAAAAAAAAAAAATATTTGTCTATTATAATTTTATTACAAGTACACATATGACAGGCAAACAATGTATTTATTTATTTTTGTAAATGACTGCCTGTCTTGCTTTGGATCCACATGAGGGGTTTCAGATCTTATCATCTCCTCTTTTTTTGTTCTTCTTTCCTCATTGTGAATCTTTTCAACAGATATTTTCCAGCCTGAGTATAGTCTGATGACTCAATTATTGCTCGGATTTACACAGATAAATAACACCTCTGCAGCCTGATGCACCTTTTTGCTGTTAAGCACCAAAGTAATTTTTACTCATTGCTATTTAATGAATCTTTGTGATCACTATTCTGAATGATCGCTGTCTTGGGTGATTTAAAGAGAGGTTGGGAAAAAAAAGTGACAGAATATGTGAGCAAGATATATTTTCTGACTGGTAAGCCTTTGATGAGGTCATACTATTAACTGCTATGGCACAGAATGCACAGAGATGCTACTGACTTTTCTGCTGTGCAAACTTTGACATCCTGCTTAGTTACAGTACACAGGTATCTGATCATGGATGTGTTTCTACTGTCATCATACCATCATTGTTAGATATTTCACGTCCTGCTGCTTATTTGTTATCCATTGATTCATGACCATGGTTTTACTTAAAACAGTTCAAACTGTAAATAATTAAGTTACAAATATTTGTTACAATTTTCTGGTACTTTGTGCCACATAGTTTTCTATTACGCCTTTTTTCTACTTGAATTAATTATATTCCCCGGTATATAGGCGGTGAATCATCATTCCTAAGCTTTTCTTTCAAAGATGTGCCTCAAATCATAAGCTCCATCTTAAAGTTTGTCATGTCAAGCTAATTTTGGAACATCTAGCTTTGATATTGACCAAAAATTAGAAGAAATGCAGCTTTGTGGGACACTAGGGTGAGGCTTGGAGTTTTGGCTGATGTCTCATCACGTTGTTAAACATTACTGAATACATTATATTTTAAATGTTATCTATTCTGTATCTGCATTTCACAATGCATTTAGTGCATAGGCACTGTAGCTGCTATGTCATATTGCCACTCGTTTCTCTTTTATATAGCTACTGGCTCAGAAACACGTGTTATCATTACGACATACGAGCTTACCAGGTTGCTTGTTAGTAAAAGCACAGCTGTGTATGCTTTGAAATGTTGGCCTAAGGTGTCCTCAACTTGTATAGACGTAATACCGTGTACACTGACTCAACACTTTTGCTTGTATTCCGTCATGTGACTTCTTCACAAAAGTGAAAGCCAAGGTGGCTGTTGTGCAGCAAGAAGCACACAAACTGTCTGAGAATGCAAGGGGCCTAGATCTTCCTGCAGAAAGCAGATACAAGCAAATAATCAAACTAGAATGGAATAGATCCCTATACTTTATAAAAAAAATAAGGATTTGTCGAGTGATAAAAAAGGACTATCTGTCGGTGGAGTTCCCAGACATATTGAACAATTTTGTGGTCTGACTACATTCTACACGACAAAACAGACTAATACTTGGAAAAGCACAAAGGCCTACAACTTCTTTGTGTATGGCTGGGTCAAGGAAACTGGTATAAAGACAATATGCATTGTTTTTGTGTGGGTAAGGTTGCATTTCATGCTACACCTCTGCGTCTTGCGAGGACACGTTTATGTAAACAAACTAGCACCCGAAAGCCATGACTGCATATCCATTTAACAAAATAACAATTACTGAATCTTCACCATGGGCTTCACGGTGGCAGAGGGGTTAGTGCGTCTGCCTCACAATACGAAGTTCCTGCAGTCTTGGGTTCAAATCCAGGCTCGGGATCTTTCTGTGCGGAGTTTGCATGTTTTCCCCGTGAATGCGTGGGTTCCCTCCGGGTACTCCGGCTTCCTCCCACCTCCAAAGACATGCACCTGGGGATAGGTTGATTGGCAACACTAAATTGGCCCTAGTCTGTGAATGTGAGTGTGAGTGTTGTCTGTCTATCTGTGTTGGCCCTGCGATGAGGTGGCGACTTGTCCAGGGTGTACCCCGCCTTCCGCCCGATTGTAGCTGAGATAGGCGCCAGCGCCCCCCGCGACCCCGAACGGGAATAAACGGTAGAAAATGGATGGATGGATGGATGGAATCTTCACCATATTTGATTTGTGTCTTATCATATGTACTCTGACACGTTTGTGTACAAAATAAACAAGAGGGAAGACGTAGAAGTACCTTCCCTGACAAAATATCGACCCCAACCTTCTGGTTTCTGTTGACTAAAAATTAAAATATTAATAATATAAAGCTGAGATAGGCGCCAGCGCCCCCCGCGACTCCGAAAGGGAATAAGCCGTAGAAAATGGATGGATGGATGGATAAAGATGCTACAAACCCCATTTCCATATGAGTTGGGAAATCGTGTTAGATGTAAATATAAACGGAATACAATAATTGGTAGATCCTTTCCAACCCATATTCAATTGAATGCACTACAAAGACAACATATTTGATGTTCAAATTCATAAACTTTATTTTTTTTTGCAAATAATGAATTAACTTAGAATTTCATGGCTGCAACACATGCCAAAGTAATTGGGAAAGGGCATGTTCACCACTGTGTTACATAACCTTTTCTTTTAGCTACACTCAATAAACGTTTGGGACCTGAGGAAACTAATTGTTGAAGCTTTGAAAGTGGAATTCTTTCCCATTCTTGTTTTATGTAGATCTTCAGTCCTTCAACAGCCTGGGGTCTCAGCTGTCGTATTTTACGCTTCATAATGCGCCACACATTTCCGATGGGAGACAGGTCTGGACTGCAGGCAGGCCAGGAAAGTACCCACACTCTTTTTTTACGAAGCCACGCTGTTGTAACACGTGCTGAATATGGCTTGGCATTGTCTTGCTGAAATAAGCAGGGGCATCCATGAAAAAGACGGCGCTAAGATGGCAGCATATGTTGTTCCAAAACCTGTATGTACCTTTCAGCATTAATGGTACTTCACAGATGTGTAAGTTACCCATGCCCTGGGCACTAATACACCCCCATACCATCACAGATGCTGGCTTTTGAACTTTGCGTCGATAACAGTCTGGATGGTTCGCTTCCCCTTTGGTCCGGATGACACGATGTCGAATATTTCCCCAAAAAATTTGAAATGTGGACTCGTCAGACCACAGAACACTTTTCCACTTTGCATCAGTCCATCTTAGATGATCTTGGGCCCAGAGAAGCCGGCGGCGTTTCTGGATGTTGTTGATAAATGGCTTTCGCTTTGCATAGAAGAGCTTCATCTTGCTCTTACGGATATAGCGACAAACTTTATTTAGTGACATTGGTTTTCTGAAGTGTTCCTGAGCCCATGTGGTGATATCCTTTAGAGATTTATGTCGGTTTTGGATAGAAGGTCACGGTCATTCAATGTTGGTTTCTGGCCATGCCGCTTATGTGGAGTGATTTCTCCAGATTCTCTGAACCTTCTGATGATATAATGGACCGTAGATGTTGAAATCCCTGAATTTCTTGCAATTGCACTTTGAGAAACGTTCTTAAACTGTTTGACTATTTGCTCATGCAGTTGTGGACAAAGGGGTGTACCTCGCCCCATCCTTCCTTGGGAAAGAGTGAGCATTTTTTGGGAAGCTGTTTTTATACCCAATCATGGCACCCACCTGTTACCAATTAGCCTGCACACCTTTGGGATGTTCCAAATAAGTATTTGATGAGCATTCCTCAACTTTATCAGTATTTATTGCCACCTTTCCCAACTTTTTTGTCACGTGTTGCTGGCATCAAATTCTAAAGTTAATGATTATTTGCAAAAAAAAAAAAACATTACCAGTTTAAACATCAAATATGTTGTCCGTCATGCTTGTGAATCTGGTTTTATGTTTGATCATGTTTTGTTTTGTTTTCTGGACTCTTGTTCCGTTTTGCACTTCCTGGTTCGTTTGTTTCTATAGTAACTCATTAGTTCCCACCTTGTCACGCCCTGTCCCTCAGCTCTCACACCTGTTACTAATTACCACAGCCAGTATTTAAGGTTTTTACTTTCTGTCCATCGTTCTGGGAGCTTTGCATGTGCTTGCATTCATGCCTTCACGCACCCTATCCTTGCTGCATCTCCTTCATGCCCTCGTCCATAGAGCCATGTCATGTAAGTTGTTGTATATAGTTCATAGTTTAATGCTTTTGTGCTAAGTCTTTTTGTTTATGTCCATAGTTCATTCATGCCATCGTGCAAATGTTTTTGTTTTCCTGTTTGTATTTTTGTAGCCAAGTTTTGTACCTTCTTGTGGGCGCCCTTGGTTTCTTTATTTCTGTATTTAGTATTCAAATAAACAACCATGTACTTACACTCTCGTCTGGCTCGTGCCAATCTTCCTTTGCGTGGAAGAAGCAAAACCAATCCATGTCCAGGTGTGACATTGTCTTTGTAGCATATTCAGCTGAATATGGTTTGAAAAGGATTTACAAATCATTGTATTCCATTTTTATTTACATCTAACACAATTTCCCAACTCTTTTGGAAATTGGGTTTGTACATGTATATACTGTATGTGTATGTATCTATATATATATATATATATATGTATTTGTATACACAGTACACACTACAAGTTATCGTTTGATACCGTGACACGTCATGGTATTATTGAGAAGACTTTGAAACCGAAATATTGCAATAATTTACAATACTTTACATCCCTAGTGTATGTATATATATATATACTGTATATAAAATATATATATGTAAATATGTATATATGATATATGTGTATATACTTGCTTTTATATGTATGTATACATCTATGTGTATATACAGGTGCTGGTCATATTATTAGAATATCATGAAAAAATTGATTTATTTCATTAATTCCATTTAGAAAGTCAAACTTGTAGAATGTTTACATTCATTCCAAACAGACTGATACATTTCAAGTGTTTTTTGCCAAAAAGGAGATGATTAAGGCTGACAACCAATGAAAACCCTAAATTCAACATCTCAGAAAATTAGAATATGGTAAAAAGGTCAGATATTGAAGACACCTGGTGCCACACTCTAATTAGCTAACTAACTCAAAACACCTGTAAAAGCCTTTAAATGGTCTCTTGTTTTGATTCTGTATGACACACAATCATGGGGAAGACTGCTGACTTGACAACTGTCCAAAAGAGGACCATTGATACTTTAAAGAAGGAGGGCAAGACACAAAAGTTCATTGCCAAAGAGGTTGGATGTTCCCAGAGCTCTGTGTCCAAGCACATTAATAGAGAGGCGAAGGGAAGACAAAGATGTGGTAGAAAAAAGTGTACAAGCAAGAGGGATAACCGCGCCCTGGAGAGGATTGTCAAACAAAACCGATTCAAAAATGTGGGGGAGATCCACAAAGAGTGGACTGCAGTTGGAGTCGGTGCTTCAAGAACCACCACGCACCGACGTATGCAAGATATGGGCTTCAGCTGTCGCATTCCTTGTGTAAAGCCACTCTTTAATAAGAGACAACGTCAAAAGCGTTTCGCCTGGGCTCAAGACAAAAAGGACTGGACTGCAGCTGAGTAGTCCAAAGTTATGTTTTCAGATGAAAGTAAATTTTGTATCTCCTTTGGAAATCAAGGTCCCAGAGTCTGGAGGAAGACTGGAGAGGCACAGAATCCACGTTGCCTGAAGTCCAGTGTCAAATTTCCACAATCGGTAATTGTCTGGGGTGCCATGTCATATGCTGGTGTTGGTCCACTGTGTTTCCTGAGGTCTACGGTCAATGCAGCAGTCTACCAGGAAGTTTTAGAACACTTTATGCTGCCTGCCGCGGACCAATTATATGGAGGTGAAGTTTTTATTTTCCAAAATGACTTGGCACCTGCACACAGTGCCAAATCTACCAGTACCTGGTTTAAGTACCATGGTATCCCTGTTCTTGATCGGCCTGCAAACTCACCTGACCTTAACCCCATAGAAAACCTATGGGTTATTGTGAAGCGGAAGATGCGAGATGCCAGACCCAACAATGCTAAAGAGCTGAAGGCCACTATTAAAGCAACCTGGGCTCTCATAACACCTGAGGAGTGCAACAGACTGGTTGACTCCATGCCACGCCGTATTGCTGCAGCAATTCAGGCAAAAGGAGCTGCAACTAAGTATTGATTGCCGTACATGCTGAAACTTTCCATGTTCATACCTTTCAGTTGGCCCACATTTCTAAAAAATATTTTTTGGTACTAGTCGTAACTAATATTCTAATTTTCTGAGATACTGAATTTGGGATTTTCAGTAATTGTCAGTACTAATCATCAAAATTTAAAGAAATAAACATTTCAAATATATCACTATGTGTGTAATGAATTGATATAATATGTAAGTTTCACATTCTGAATATAATTACTGAAATAGATAAACTTTTTCATGATATTCTAATAATATGAACAGCACCTGTATGTATATATACACACGTGTATGTATAAATGTATGCATGTATATATATATATGTCTATTTATACATATGTATGTTAATATGTATATATGTATATTTATGTATGATTTTATGTGTGTACATATGTGTATGTCTGTATGTATGTATGTAGGTATGTATATTTATTTATGAATACATGTATGTATGCATGTATATACGTACATATGTGTGTATATATGCATATATGTATGTATATAACATATATATGTATATCTGCATACATATGTATATGTACATATATACATATATATATACACACACACGCACGCACGCTCACAAACACACACAGGCACACACTGTATGTACAGTCATGGCCAAAATATTGCCACCCCTGTATTTCTGTCAGATAATGCACCACTTCTACCAGAAAATTGTTGAAATTAAAAATGCTGTGGTATTCACATGTTTATTTATTTTGTGTGCATTGGTACAACTCTTCATTTGCAAACTGCTTTAGGTCTCTCAGATTTGAAGGGTGCCTTCTCCCAACTGCTGTTTTTTGATCTCTCCACATATGTTCTATAGGATTTAGATCTGGACTCATTGATGGCCACTTCAGAACTCTCTAGTGCTTTGTCTTAAGCCTGTTTTGTGTGCTTTTTGAAGTATGCTTTAGGTTGTTGTCCTGCTGGAAGACCCATGACCTCTGACGCTTTCTGACACTGGGGGACGGCGTGGCGAAGTTGGTAGAGTAGCTGTGCCAGCAATCTGAAGGTTATTGGTTCAATCCCCACCTTCTACCATCCTAGTCATGTCTGTTGTGTCCTTGGGCAAGACACTTCACCCTTGCTCCTGATGGGTCCTGGTGAGCGCCTCGCATGGCAGCTCCCGCCGTCAGTGTGTGAATGTGTGTGTGAATGGGCGAATGTGGAAAATACTGTCAAAGCGCTTTGGGCTCCTTAAAAAGGGGTATAAAAGTGCTATACAAGTACAACCGATTTACCATTAACTGGGCCCTACATTATGCCCCAACATTTGTTGGTAGTCCTCAGATTTCATGATGCCATGCTCACAGTCAAAGCATCCGGTACCAGAAGCAGCAAAGTAACTAAAAAACCATCAGTAAACCTCCACCATGTTTGACTGTAGGGATAGTGTTCTTTTCTTTGAAGGCCTCATTTTGTTTTCTGTAAATAGTATGATGATTTGCTTTACCAAAAAGCTCCACTTTGGTCTCATCTGTCCACAGGACGTTCTCCCAGAAGGATTTTGGCTTCCTCAGGTAAGTTTTTGCAAACTCCAGTCTTGCTTTTTATGCCTCTGTGTCAGCAGCGGGGTCCTCTCGGGTCTCCTACCATTGCGTCCTTTTTCATTGAGACGGCAAGGGATAGTGCGAGCTGACACTGTTGTACCCTGTGTCTGCAGTTCAAATTGAATTTGTTTGGAAGTGGATTGAAGTTCTTTATCCACAATTCTAACAATTCTTTGTTGTAGTTTGTCATCAATTTTTCTCTTCAGTGCATGTCCAGGGAGGTTAATTACAAGGCTATGGGCTTTAAACTTCTTGATGACATTGCGCACAGTAAACACACAAACATTTAGATCTTTGGAGATGGACTTTTAGCCTTGAGATTGTCCATGCGTTTCCATAATCTTGGTTCTCAAATCTTTTGAGAGGTATTTGCTCTTCTTTATTTTCTCCATGCTCAGTGTGGTACAAAAAAACACAACGATTAAGTCAACTTTTCTCCATTGGGCTGATAGTGTGATTTTTTTTATTGCCAGCCCCTGTTTCTTGCTACAGGTGAGTTTAATTACACATTTTAAGGAGCATCACATGTTTAGAATACAACTATTTCTTACAACTTTGAAAAGGTGCCAATAATTTTGTCCAGTCCATTTTTGGAGTTCTGGGTAAAATAATATCAGAATTGACTTTTGTTCTTTGTTGTTCTATGCAAAAAAAATAGATAAAAATGTGATAACGAACGTATTTGTAATTTCAACAAATTTCTGGGAGAAGTGGTGCATTATCTGACAGAAATGCAGAGGTGCCAATATTTTTGGCCATGACTCTATGTGTACATTGGTGATCTGCAGAGGTGGCATGGCATGCCGGCTGTGCGTGCGGGCCTGGGCCTTTATGGCCTTTTACCTGATGGGATGCCTGGTGTGGTGTAGGCGTGTGGCATTATTTTTTTCTTTCTTTTTTTTTTTTTGCTTTTGTATGTTTCAGGTCATTTCCTCAGGAATTAACTCATTGGCTGCATGCTGTTTGCCTCTCGGTGGCGGTCCCCGGCGCAGTCTGCAGCTGTATGGGGATGTGGCGCTCGGCGTAGTTGGCAGTGCGTTGGGGTGTTAAGTTGGCCGGGGTGGATGTCCAATGGCTCGATTGGCTGGGCTGTGGATGGAGTTGGGGTCGGTGGGTTGGCAGCCTCGATGTGCGTTCTTGCGGTTTGTGGGGTCGGTCGCTCTTTTGTTTCGGTTTTGGCAGTCGTAGGTGTTTGTACAACGGATGGGCGGTGTTGGTGGTGGTTGCTGTGGTGCTACTGGCGGATGGCGTTGCTTGTGTTGGAGTGGTCGGGGGGGCCGGTATTGGTGGCCGTGCGCTGATGGAATTGTGGGGACCGGCTGGCGTTTGCCTGCTGGCTGGCTTGGGTGCTGACATGTGTGTGAGATACATTGACTTCTTCCCCTGTTGAGAGGCTTTGCTCTCTGGTTGGAACTCGTTTGAGCGCATTGCTGTGTGGGTGGCCGGGATGCAGTGTCCGCGTTGGGCATGGGGACTGCACAGTTTTTTTCGCCTGGGGTTGCTGGTGTGGACTCCACAGAGTCTGGATTGGGGCGAGCGGACTCTGACTTTGTTTGGCACGGGGCGGAGTCACGTGGCGTTGTTGTTGGACACAGCGGAGTCATTGGCTGTGGGAGGGGGGCGTAGTTCTTGGTTGCCTCCTGCGTGGACTTGGGGGGTCCTGGGGAGTTCGTACTGGCCCTCTGCTCCTCCTCCTTATTGCAAACACACACATAAGACTTCAAGGGATTGACCTGTGGGTAGGCATGGCGGGGGAAGAGGATGCCTCTTTATCAGTTTTTTTCAGCCACTGTGCCGTGGTGTGCCGTGAGATATTGTCAGGTGTGCTGTGGGAAATTATGCAATTTCATTTAAATTGGTTTAAAAAATATTTGTTTGCAAACCAATAATTATGATTTGCAAATACTGTGCGGTTGGTGAGTGTCTGTGCTGTCTAGAGATCGACAGAGTAACCATGTGATACTCTTCAATATCAGTAGGTGGTAGCAAGTAGCTCATTGCTCTGGAGGCCCATTTTGAGACAAGACAATTAGTGATGCATAGAGGGTTATGCTTTAAAATCATTTAGAACAATTGCGTTGGGTACTTGATGAGAACGACTTTGTTTTCTACTGGGTTAATTTTTTTTAACATTTTCTGCTTGCAGTGTGCCTCGAGATTTTTTAAATTAAAAGAATATCCTTTGGCTCAAAAAAGCTTGAAAAACACTGTTCTATAAGGCTCCAATCCTCCCGACTTGTCCCCTGCTCGTCCATCCCTCAATTGTAGCTGCATGTTAGACACTTAGGGTTTGGGGAGCTCGGCATGGTAGGAAGTCGGGACCCACCATGGTCTTGATGTCCCCCATGGGGAGGGGGTGGGGGGTACAGTGCAGCCCATTGTTTGGTGAGGGTGTTGTGTCTTGGTTGTTTGGGCGGTGGTGTGTCTGTGCGGGTTTGGATTGGGGAGTGGAGTTTTTTAGTGGGGGAGGTGTTGATTTTTCTTGTTTGTGTTTTGGCGTTTGAACTGACGCTGGCGCTGGCTGGTTTCCATCATCCTCTTGGTGTGTGGTTGTCGGTCATAGTTTTTCGGTCGCTCTGATTTGATTGAGTGGTGCTGGTTGTCTGGGGTATTGCAGCCATTGTTTCTGCTGAAGGGGTGGGCGGTGGGAGCCAGAGAGTGCATATAATCACGTTTCATCAAACATATATTAACGTTGTTCCCCTGGGGGAAACTGGGTAACACACTGACAAAACTTAACCAATTGTACTATAACATTCTACAAGGGTAATACAGTTCGCGTCTCTTCTTCCTCTACATTTATCGGCTTTCTTTTGTATTTCAAATTATCATTACATATATGTATTGTTGCATTTGAAAAAATTATATTGTTGATAATAGTGGTAATTATTGTTATTATTCTTTATCAATAGAGCTATTTCTTTTGGTACTTTATTGCTCCATTTGTAGTGCAATAATGTTATTGTTGTGTTTGTTGTCGTTGTCGTTGCTGTTGTTTCTCTGTCTTATCCCCCTTTTGTTCCCACAATTTCCCCCTCTGTCTTCCTATGTTTTTCTTTTTGTCCTCTCCTTCTTTGGTCCGGCTGCGCCAAACAGTAAAATAAATCAATTTAATAAAGTCAGACACAAATAAGGAATCGAGAAATATCCCACACTTCTCTTGTGTGAAGTAAATCTTTACAGAAAATATGGGCATCTACATCAACAATATGATTTGCTTTAGTAGCTGGACAAAACATTTAAAATGAAATACTCTTCACGTTGCATGGAACATATCAGTGTGTGGGCGTGAAACTATTTTCTTCAGCTAAACTCAGACAAAACCGAGCTCATTGTGTTTGGCCCTGCAGAAGCAAAGGGAAACTATTATCTGTCTCCTTGAGAACATCTCCCCGAAAGTTAATAATCAGGTTAGAAATCTAGGTGTAATAATGGACTCACACTTGAGTCCATTATTTTTACCACCTGAAACACATTGCCAAAATCAGAGGAATAATGTCTAAATTAGACTTTGAAAGACTAATCCATGCCTTTGTCTCCAGCTGGTTAGTCTACTATGAAAAAAAGCCACTGAAGTACTTCCAATGCGGCTGCTGCTCTAGTCCTGACTAAAACAAGGAAATACGACCATTTTAGTCCAGCGCTTGGATCACTGCACTTGCTTCTTGTTGCTCAAAGGATATACTTTAAAACAGATCTTTTTGTCAACAAGTATTTTTAGGATTTTGTGCCAAGGTACATCTCAGGCATATTAGAGCCATATTAACCATCTTGAGCTCTGAGAACCCCAGGGAATGCTACCCTTCTTGTGCCTATATTCTAGACCAAACATAGTGAAACTATATTTCATTTTTATCTCCTAAAATTTGGAATACCGGTAGTCTTTCTGAAAATGTGAGACAGGCCTCAATGTTGTTGATGTTCAAATCTAGCCTGTAAACACTTGTATTTAATGTTGCATTTGACAACAGAAAGTATTTTAGCTACAGTATTAATTTAATTTAAATTTGGATTAATTATGATTGTTTTTATGATTGTGTTTTCTGATTTTAATTTTAATCATAATTTCTATTTTTGCCTTCTTTTAATTTTCTGCAAACCACTTTGAATTGCCCTGTGTAAGAATTGTGCTTTATAAATAAACTCTCCTTGCCTTGCATACTTCATCACAACATCCTGTTTTGGTGAGCAAAGTCTCATTTCGGCGGCAGAATTTTCGGTGCATCAGTAGTCAATAGTGCGCAAATAATAGGCTTTATGTAATATTTGAATATATCATTTTCGTTCCAAAGACATAACGATTTTTGAAGGACCAGAATAGACATTGTGGTGTTTTACTTCGTGTTACGTACATTGGATACGTTGTTCATGTAAGTGAGTTGAAAAATAAAGCTAACTTAGGTCCACGTTGATGTCCATGTTGCATTTACTTAACAGACGTACAAAAGATAATAACCCTCCCTAATATATCACACTATTTCATACAGTATATTACTTAAAGCATTTTTCACGTATAGAAAAACACTAATTTTTAAGGTGTGGCGACTTTATTTTATTGTATAGTGCAGGCGTCACCAACCTTTTTGAAAACAAGACCTGCTTCTTGGGTAGTGATTAATGCAAAGGGCTACCAGTTTGATACACACTTAAATATATTGCCAGAAATAGCCAATTTGCTCAATTTACCTTTAATAAATAAATCTTTATATATATAAAAAAAGGATATTTCTGTCTGTCATTCCGTTGTACATTTTTTTTCCTTTTACGGAAGGTTTTTTGTAGAGAATAAATGCTGAAAAACCACTTAATTGAATGGTTTAAAAGAGGAGAAAGCACGAAAAAAATGAAAATAAAATTTTGAAACATAGTTTATCTTCAATTTTGACTCTTTAAAATTAAAAATTCAACCGAAAAAAATTAATAGAAAAACTAGCTAATTCCAATCTTTTTGAAAAAAATTAAAAAATAATTTATGGAACATCATTAGTATTTTTTCCTGATTAAAATTAATTTTAGAATTTTGATGACATGTTTTAAATAGTTTAAAATCCAATATGCACTTTGTTATAATATATAACAAATTGGACCAAGCTATATTTCTAAAAAAGACAAATCATTATTTCTTCTAGATTTTCCAGAACTAAAATTTTAAAAGAAATTCAAAAGACTTTCAAATAAGATTTACATTTTATTCTACATATTTTCTAGATTTGCCAGAATATTTTTTTTGAATTTTAATCACAATGAGTTTGAAGAAATATTTCACAAATACTGTATTCTTCATCGAAAAAACAGAAGTTAAAATGAAAAATTTAATTAAAATGTATTTATTATTCTTTACAATAATAAAAAAAAAATACTTTAACATTGATTTAAATTGTCTGGAAAGAAGAGGAAGGAATTTAAAAGGTAAAAAGGTATATGTGTTTAAAAATCCTAAAATCATTTTTAAGGTTGTATTTTTTCTCAAAAATTGTCTTTCTGAAAGTTATAAGAAGCAAAGTAAAAAAATTAATGAATTTATTTAAACAAGTGAAGACCAAGTCTTTAAAATATTTTCTTGGATTATCAAATTCTATTTGAGTTTTGTCTCTCTTAGAATTAAAAATGTTGAGCAAAGCGAGACCAGCTTGCTAGTAAATAAATAAAATGTAAAAAATAGAGGCAGCTCACTGGCTATTTTTAGAACAGGCCAGCGGGCTACTCATCTGGCCTTACGGGCTACCTGGTGCCAGCGGGCACCACGTTGGTGACCCCTGGTATAGTAGTAGTAGTAGTGATTTCCTTGTTTATTTACGGAAACTGTTGAACTTCCTTTGTTTTGACTTTATCGATTTGTGCATGCAAGTGACGTCGACCCACATTGGTACCCCTGCGTGTTTATTTAGTCAGATAAAGATCACAGTTTACTAGCAGTGTAAACAGTCAGCTGGAAAAAATTTGATTCAGAAAAATATTATTTGGGCTACTTTGGCCTGCAGTGTAAGGAGAGTATTCTGTGGCTCATCTGACCAGATAATTTTGTTTCTCATGTTGTGAGAGTATTACAGGTGTACAGTATGTTGGCAAACTTTTAACTCGGAAATGGCTTCTTTTTGGCCACTATACTATAATATACAGGCCTGTTTGTAGGATTTCTGAATAGATAGTTGTCCTTCTGCAAGGTTCTGCTTTCTCCACACAGGAATGCTGTGGCTCTGACAGAGTAACCATTGGGTTATTGATGATCTCCCTGACTAGACTAAGATGAGTGCAGCAATGTACAGTTACACCCTAGATGAAAACCAATGCTTTCATCCGATCTGATGGAACTTGAGAGGTGCTGCAAAGAGGAATGAGCAAAACTACCCAAATATAGGTGTGCCTAGTGTGTGGCATTGTATTTAAAAAGTCTAAAAGGGGAACTGCACTATTTGGGGAATGTTGCCTATGCAGTTAATGGGAGACACGGTTGTAGCCTTCAGAGCCCTCTAAAACAACTTCAAAACCCTCCATCAATGTTTTATATACACACTACAAGTATTTATATAATTTCATAATGGACAAGTTCATAATAATATGTGACATATACAATATTTACTGTGTTTTGGTCATTTTAAGCATTGCCGGAACTGATTTACTCAAGTACATTTATTTTCGTTTCCATAGCACTGCACTTCTGACTTCCGGCAACAAATGTGTGTTCCTACTTCCGGAAGCAAACTCAAGTATGTTACCATGGCAGACATGGTAACAGACAACACATATGGCTATTTTCTGGAGAAATAAGGATTCACAACTTTATATTTTTGAAGCTAAACATACGGAGAATGAACTACTGCTTCTAGAAGCAAGCACAAAGAAGAAGGTGAATTGTTGAAGCAGACAGAAGCCGAGAGAGTGAGGTCGACATAACTTTGACGCTGTAAATGTGGAATTTGGAGCCAAGCTATTTCAACATAAATGGAGTGCTTACCCAAAATAAACCTTGAAAACTCCCCTGGCTAGCGGGACCAAATGCACAACTGTCCATCGAGTTAGTCACTTTAATATTTATCATGATACATTCAGCACGTAATGCGTTTTATTACAACTATATACACTGTCCAGCTAGCTGTGTACAAACAAAACATGAAATGTGGGCTTGACTAATACTTAAAGACATTGTAATATGATTGTTCATGTTTTCCAGTCAGTACAGATTGGTGTCCTATTGCATTGTGTTGTGAATTACAAACTCAAATGGGATTCGGGTGCTGACGTACAAGTGAGCTGATCGTTTGCTGTAGCTAGCTTTTACGGCTAATACCGATGTGTTACTCCGTGTTTTCTCTTACAGTAACAATGTCAGTACAGCTTGGTTATTCTACAGGGTACCGAATGTAAATTAAGCATTTGTGGTGCTTTTTTTTAAGTTATTTAGAAGTAGAATTGATTGCTCCCATTAGCTGCTTTGCTAGCCACCGAGAAAAATTCAATTTTTACATGTTAAACTGCAAAAAACAAAAAAAAACCTTTTGTCCTCTTGTTTCTCATAAGGATTGTAAATGATAAGCACAATTCCAAAAAAAAGTGCAGTTACCCTTTAAGGCTGTAATTTTTGCCAAAGGTGCATCAACGTAGTATTGAGCAAAGGCTGTGAATACCTATGTACAAGTGATTTTTTTTAAAACTTTTGATAAATTTGCAAAATTTTAAAAGAATAACTTTTTACGTAGTCATTATGGGGTATTGTCTGTAGAATATTGACGACAAAAATGAATTCATTTAATTTTGGAATAAGGCTGTAACATAACAAAATGTGGAAAAAGTGAAACGCTCTGAATACTTTCTGGATGCACCGTACCAGGAAAAGTGTAATCATATTTCTATTGCACCATTCAGCCTACTCCAGATTAGTAATACCACATCTTCTTATACCGTTGAAATGCAACATGCACAGTCCTGCAGTAACTAAACCAGTCTCCTCCATACTGGACAGTCGTTTGTTAAAATGCAAAACATCACTAAGAGAGTTTCAGCATTTAATTCCTAGCATATTATCCTAGTTTTAGTAATTATGACTTAGTAAGTGCAGAATTGGAATTTTCATAATCAAAAACATATATTTTGATGTATAAAACAAAAAAAATATCACTATTTCATCATTAGAATGTTTGATAAAAAATTAGGGCTGGGCAACGATTAAACATTTTAATCGAAGTTAATCGCACTATTTCTCCGATTAATCACGATTAACTGCATTGTATACGCAAAGCCCAATAATGAATTCAAAAGTAGTGTGTAGTGCACCTTTATTGGAATATTCTCCCACATGAACAAAAGCGACAAAACATTTGTTGTTCAAACACAATTTAAATCAGTCCTTATTAAACAGTAGCAGTTAAATAGCATATTTTATGAAAACCAACTCAAAAAATGTAAATACAAACAATTAAGCTTATTGCCACTGCCAGGGTATTTAAGTTATCCTGTTTGTTATGGAAAATAAATATAATCTACATACAAATCTCTGGGCCACAATCATAACATCTGAACAGGCAATTTCTAAATTAACAGCAGAAACATTTTTTTTTTATCAGGGATCTTATGTTTAAAAAACCTATATTATAGGTAGTGGGCTGTTTTAGGGAATTTTTGATCAAATTTTCCGTAGTAGCAATATTAATAATGTTGTGTTTATTCTGCGTAGTGCACTTAAAATAATTATGACCATATCTAGGAATTGATATGATGGGAATTTTCCGATTGTTTGCTTGGTGCTTTGACAAACTGAACGCATCATATACATGGTACTATATTGAGGTGTTATGAGCCAGGGAAAAAAAGAACTACCCTACCCAGCATGCAACAGGAGTGACGAGCATGCGCGGTAGCCCGGTATAGGTTGTGTCGCCATGACAGCATCTTGTATGTTGTGATATGCACGCTCTGAAAGCAAACGTTAAGAACTCATCCAACACGCCTCGTCTGCATTATTCATAAATAGACAGACAACACATATACTCCGTTGCTTCACAGGCCGCTGGATGTAGCCGGCAAAGTATTCCCATGCTAGCTAGCCGGTCTAGCAAGCACGCGTCATTCAGTCCAAAACGGCCCAATCTATCCACATTCAGAATTGTCTGGCGGTCGTAAGTGATCCTGGAGTGACCACGCTGTAAGCCAGCGATGAAATTTGCAGAATTGTCCGGTATTTTTGCCAAATGTTCCATCTTTACCAGGAGCCCCTCGTCCGGGCGACGCCATCTTGTTAAGAAAAGGTGTTAACAAAATAAAAGCATGTAAACAACATACGCAAATGTGCGATAAAATAATTGTCGGCGTTAATAGATTGATGAGTTAACTCGTAATTCATCCATCCATTTCCTACCGCTTATTCCCTTTCGGGGTCGCGGGGGGCGCTGGCGCCTATCTCAGCTACAAACGGGCGGAAGGCAGGGTACACCCTGGACAAGTCGCCACCTCATCGCAGGGCCAACACAGATAGACAGACAACATTCACACTCACATTCACTCACTAGGGCCAATTTAGTGTTGCCAATCAACCTATCCCCAGGTGCATGTCTTTGGAAGTGGGAGGAAGCCGGAGTACCCGGAGGGAACCCACGCATTCACGGGGAGAACATGCAAACTCCACACAGAAAGATCCCGAGCCTGGATTTGAACCCAGGACTGCAGGAACTTCGTACTGTGAGGCAGACGCACTAACCCCTCTGCCACCGTAATTAACGCATTGATTTGCCCACCCCTATAAAAAATATATGTATCTTGTAACAAAGACAAAAGTAACATAACTAAAAAAGTTAGTATATCTGTGGGAAGCCTGTAGCTATAATGTTTTTTTTTTTAATTGAATTTTATATTCTCAGTCTAATAAAGAAGAGGTGTTTACCATTAAAAGTGACATGAAACTGGCACGGCCGTGGTAAATGGATGTTACATCCGTCTCCCAGGCAGCATCCCAACAAAACAACCCTTGGACACTACCATCACCATTCTCACCCTTCTGAATTATAGGAGGGAAGCGAGAACGAGAGACTGTCAGCTATCTCTGTAAGGCAAGGTTTGCTCAAGGCTATGTCTCTCTCTGCTTCCATTACTCAGCAGCAAAAAAAATAGAAATAAGTGTGACTGCCCATCAAACAGCTCCCAGAGCACATGTTTGCAATTCAGTTAGGACAAGGCTGTGGTTTATCGAAGCACTTCCAAACGATGTCTAGGTTTTAAATGAGCTGCCTTGCTTTCTTTGGGTATTTACTTTATGCCGGATGAGATGGTGCTATAGTAACTTTTGTTGCCAGATTGAAGTGTGGAAAGGTCAGATTACGTAAATTATTTAGTATGGTTGAAGTATTTTTGTAAGTGTAGTTCAGTTCAATTTTAGGACTAGATAGAACAATCCCATGATACAAGATAACGTGAGTAGAGTGGAAATAATAGGCTACCTCCTTCAGCGCTGCCTCAGAGCGGTTGTGGTGTTAGACCTGGTTGGGTGGGATTGCAAGATGGGGGGCAGAGAGGAGGAAGGGTAATGGTTGTCAGCTTCATTGGGGTCATCAGGTGGGCACCCTCCTTCACCGGCATTTCAATGATAGGCCCACGACACCTCCAGAGGGCTCATCGGCAACACCTGGCGTCCCAGGTGAGCCCCCCTCTGCTTTTAACCATTATGTGATATAGGTCTTACTACATCCCCAGATGGTGTCTCTCCTCTTCACCCACAGCCACCGACTGGCTGTCTCTGCTGCTCCTGAGAGGGCTTTGATGGTGTTTCGCAGGGTTTGGCCTCAAAATCCGATGTCCTTAAGCAGCCTGATTGTTGTCTGGCCCACAAAACCTCTGCAGCCAACTTCCACTGGGCAGACCTTGACTTTCCATCCATTCTGCTCAGCATCAGCTGCCAGTTCGCTGTACTTAAGGCTTTTGCGTTCGAATGCCTCCTCCACAGCAGCCTCCCAGGGAACCGTGAGTTCTATTATATACACAATACGCAGTGAGGAGGACCAGAGCACAATGTCTGGTCTGAGGTTTGACATGGCTATCTCTGAAGGAAAGCAGAGCTTTTGATCAAGATCCACCGCCATTTTCCAGTCACGAGCCCTTCCGAGCTGGCCTATGTCTGTTATATGGCCGTTGGTGGACTCTGCACCTTCTCGGATGAACTCTCTTGTGGCTGTAGGATGTACTTTTGGCGGGGGCAGGGCATTGATCTTCGCTCTTCTGGCCTCTAACGTGGCTGCTAGGCACTTCAGAACCTGGTTGTGCCGCCAGGTGTAGCGCCCTTGTGACAGACTTGTCTTGCAGCCAACGAGAATGTGTTTGAGGTTAGCTGGAGATGGACAGAGGAGGCATGTAGGGTCCTCTGCATACCACTGTTTGAGGTTGGAGGGGGAGGGAAGGACATCATAAGTGGAGCGTAAGATGAAGCTGATGTGAACTGCCTCCATGCCCAACAGCGCCCTCCATGAGAGCCTTCTCCTCTCGACTCCTTCCCAGCTCATCCACTGTCCTTGCTTAACTTGTGAGATAGCCTTTGCACATCTTGCTGCCTGCTCATGCCGACGTACCTCCTCTATAACCAGCCGCATTATGCCACAACGGTCTGCTCTCACTAAGGCCAAGGCCTCCTCTTCCCTGCTGCACGAGGCCAATGATGTCTCTGTGCCTAAGATCCTCCTTTGCTTGCAGAGTAGCTGCCGCTGCAGTCCATTTCCTTCCGGTCACCAAGGTAGGAGCTGTTTGGGCAACGCATGGGTCGCGAGACTCTGTTAGCGTCATTTCCAGCCTTACCTTTGCACACTTAAACTCCTCTACTAGGCTGGAAACAGGAAGCTCCAGAACACCTCTTCCATACAGTCCGATGTTACTGAAGCATTTGGGAAGACCCAGCCACTTCCTAGCAAATGCACTAACCATCCTCTCCAACTTTTCTACCTTTGTGGTTGGTACGTCATAGATGGTCAGAGGCCACAAAAGCCTGGGTAGCAACCCAAATTGGAGGCACCACAGCTTCAACCGGCCAGGGAGCATGGTCTTATCGATGTTTTCAAGGCCAGTTATAGTATCCTGCTTGAGCTGGTCCACCTGCCCCGTGTCCTTGAGGGTAGCATGATACCAACGCCCAAGACTCTTGACAGGCTTCTCAGACACTGTTGGTATAGCCTCCTCACCCACGCAGAATCGATGTTCCATCAGCTTCCCCTTCACCACTGAGATGCTTCTGGACTTGCTTGGTTTTATTTCCATCCGGGCCCACTGGATGTTTTCTTGCAGTTTGTTCAGCAGCCGCCTAGCACACGCCTTGGTTGTGGTGAGGATGGTCATATCATCCATATAGGCTCTGATGGGGGGAAGACGAAGACCGGATTTAATCTTTTGACCTCCTACCACCCACTTAGAGGCCCGGATGATGACCTCCATAGCCATTGTAAAAGCAAGAGGTGAGATGGTACACCCTGCCATTATTCCTATTTCGAGTCGCTGCCATGCTGTGGTACACCCACCAGTTGTCAGGCATAGCTGTAGGTCCTGGAAATAGGCTTTGACAAGACCAGTTATGGAATCCGGGACACTGAAATAGTGGAATGCCACCCAGAGGAGATCATGAGGAACTGACCCAAAGGCATTTGCTAGGTCCAAGAACACAACATGGAGGTCTCTTCCACCCTTCTTGGCAGCTTGAATTTGACTCCATATCATGTTCGTGTGCTCCAGGCACCCCGAGAACCCTGGAATCCCTGCTTTTTGCACCGAAGTGTCAATGTATTGGTTCTTTTCCAGGTAGGTGGACAGCCTGTGAGCCACTACACTGAAGAAGATTTTGCCTTCAACATTGAGAAGGCTGATTTGGCAAAACTGGCTGATGTCCACAGAGTCCTTTTCCTTGGGGATCAGGATGCCTCCTGCCCTCCGCCATGCAGTTGGAATTGCTTGTTTCTGCCACACCACCTTCATCAGCCTCCATAGAAAGTGTAAAACTTCTGGAGTTTTCTTATAAAATCGGTATGGAATTCCATTGGGCCCAGGAGAGGATGCCGCTCTAGCTCGTCGTACAATTCTCTCCACCTCACTCCACTTCGGAGGGTTAGTGTCCAGTTGGTGTTCTGGGGACTCTATTGGTGGCATGTCCGGTGGGAGAGTTTTTGGTCCGCTCCGCTGGGTGTCAGTGTGGTTCTGTTTGTAAAATGTATCTTTGCCTAAACACATACATAGTGTATTGGCACGTTGCATGTCTGAATTGTTTTCACTATGACAGCTCACTAAGCAACAGAGACTAACAGAAAATAGTAATATCTTAATTGAGACACGTCATTTTTTTTAGACCGATAGAAAGGTGTTTACTTCAGGTGTGGCTTTTAAGTGGCTGGCTATTGAAACCTTGCACATCCAGATGGGGTTACACACACACATGCATGCACACTCTTGTGTAAGTGTGTGCAAACAAAAGTCACAATACAGAGGTAAATTTTTCCACCCCACAGTGTCTGTTATCCTAGATTTACAAACTGGGGGCGTATGGTTAATTATGCTCTTGTTTGCTCAATCATATGCATGCAAACACACGACACTAAAACATTTCTCAGCCTTAGGGTTTTGTGGTTTCTTTGCTGCTCATTTAAGCATCACTTTCCACCGTGCTTCATGTGTTTCAATGATAAAATCTAATATAGATTTGAAAATGATTACATAATAAATGTAGACTCCACATGCACTGTGTTGTGGCTGCCCGTGTTTATTAGGCCATTCAGTGAGGACTTGAAGAGGTGTGAAGGTGTCAGTCAAACAAGTTATCCGCTCTCTTGCACGCATTAGTTGTAAATACTGTATTTCTCTTTCGCAACATTTGACTCAAATGTGTCTGTTTTATCATTTCAAATGATAACTACAATTACACTAGTTGAACACAGATTTCTGCTAGTAAGTCAGAACTAAAGCACTTCAGCACACCTGTGGACTAAGAGAACGTGTCTGGCTTAGTGTCTAAGCTATTTCATTGGTCATTTAGGGTTAGAGTAGGACATTCTTGTTTACTTGCCATCAAAATTCAATTTAAAGCAGTGTGAAATCTTTTACAGTCGTGTAAATTGTTGCCTTGTTGCTGCATATTATATATTGTTGGGATACTTTTGATCACAGTGGTCAGTATGAACACCAAGTGAACCAGTGTAATAGCTGTTTGGTTGGTAAACCTCACTCCCTAATGCTTAAAGAGCTTGCCCTGGAGATCGAGTCAACAGCTTGGGTTTTAACTTGATGCCTAGCGCTCTCAAACTCTGATTCGGCAGACCCAGGTTTGAGCCCTGGGCAGAACAGATGCAGGGGCTGGACCAGGCGGTTCACTCCATGACAAAAATGTGTGACACCATGTAGTACTTCCTTTAACCTATTAACCCTCATCCTTCCTTGTTTTTGCTTCTTTTTTCTCTGTTTCTTCATCTTCAGCTCTTGGAGTACATTGGCAAAGGAAAAAGCATAATGGATGTGGGTTTAGCTCAGGCCCGACAGCCACTTACCCCCTGCTGCCATTACTACGAGGTGGAGATCGTTGATGCCAGGGAAAAGTGCTACATAGCTCTGGGTCTGGCAAGGAGGGTGAGCTTGTTTATATCATAATTGCCAGTATTTTTCCTAGATGTTATACAGTATATGAGTTATTTTAAGGCTGCATGAATAAATATTGTGCTATGTTAGTTGTGTTTCTTTTCCAATAAATGGTTAAGGTAAGTGTTACAGTGACGGAAAACTAACCAATACCTGAACGGAGTGCAGGGTATGTTTGAGGCATTGGCAAAGTGTTCCAAAGACATTGTGTTGGGAATGTTGAAATGTTCATCAGTGTATGAAGTATATGATGGTACAGACTGTGTCAACTGTCTGAATTTCAGACAGACGTTAAAGTATGGAAATATTCTCTCTTCTATTTTTAAGGCTATTCCATTATTTGATAGAAGCAACATTTTCTTTCTATTTCCCATTAGATATAAGTAATACAGTGCGATATTACAATATACATCATATAATGACAAAAAAATGTATCGTACGTATTTTTCGGAAAAAAGCTGTTCCATAATAATGGCATTGCTAATGGCGTTATTTTTTTTTACAGTAACGCGTAATCTAATTATTTACTTTTATGTATGTTACAACGCCGTTTCCGATAGTTTGATGGAACGTGGCCAGCTTCTTTGATGCGGACAAGACTTTTTTAGAATCCCAGCAAGTTCTCTTTAGGAAGTAGCTAATAATTAGTGCAAGCGGCAGCCATCGCATGCACACAAACACACACAGGCGTGTTACTACTACTACGAGGGAATAATGACCATTTAATAAAAAGACAATCATCAACAATAACAATCTGATGATACCCTGTTTGTGTACAATGAAAGAGACAGCCACTGTACGACATACCTATCTGTTGTTGTTGTTTTTTTTTTTATTTATGTCTGGGTTGAGACTGATGTAACTGCTGCCACAATCAGTACGTTCTCATGCACTAAATTAGTCTGATTTCTCAAGTAATTGGTTTCTTCTATTTTCACAACTACTGTACATGTTCTGTTTCCATGCTCTATCCATAATGTGACTGTTGGCCATATGTTGTGTGCCTCTCGTATACTAGGAGGCGATTTTGGCCATTTCAACTTGTTAAGCTATGTGGAAATGTAACTACAGTAGAAGTACAGAATTTTACATGCTTATAATAAGTGACTGTCAAGCTCCGGATCTAACCGATAACTACAACTTTCCACTGCTACTTGCTGTTGAGTGACACTATTGTGATAATCAGATACCTACAAACTGAACTGCTTTGATTATTTACTGTTAATACAAACAGAGTTATTTTAAATTGCTGATTTACATGTCAATGATGTTGTCTCAATTGTTATATATGGACGTAAAATGTTTACATTACTAAATATAGTATGAATAACAGTATCTCCTTTAGCCGGAATGTGCCGGCGTCATGTCACGTATTTAAAGCGTGTTCTACGAGAACAGTCTGACACATATTTAACATGTAGGTTTTTATATTATTTATTTAAAAATATCGACTTATTTTAGCTTTTATATCTTTGTATTATTGTTTGCATAAACTGTCCCCTCACGGACTGGGTGTGCCTCGCCTGTCTGCTCTGACGAGAATGGAATAGACGTAATTTGCAATTGCACTTATACCGGTAAGTACAAAAAAATTTGTTTTCAGTACCAGCTGTCTAAGAGCAGACATTCAATAGACAGGGAAAGCCTTTGTGGAAAGGATCACAGCAACGCTGCTTGTACGTGGACATTAGAGTGTTAGGCGCTTTCCGAAATGTCTCCAAACATCCCCCCAAAAGTGCAAGATTTGTCGCTTGTAGCTTTTGAGAAAGAAAGTTACGAAGTGGAATTGGAATGATTCTACATTTAGCGAGAAAATCTGCAATTTGACAACACTGCGCTGAGGGGTGTAAAAGTAAAAACGCAAAACCCGCCTTAGGTTGCTTCTGATTTGTTTACATTGCGTGGTACTCTCATATTATGTCATCACAGAAATCTAAATCAGCCATATTTTGAATCAGATCTGCAAGCAATTGATTCATGATTTTCCAACCGTACAACGACCGATTCGTACCACATAGAATCCAGACGCTCGCCAAACAACGTATTCCTACCTCTGAAGTTAGAATAGGTTTGTACCGATTATTTTGTACACACCTATATAAATAAAGCCCAAAACCAGTGAATTTGGCACGTTGTGTAATTCGGAAATAAAAACAGACTACAATGATTTGCAAATCCTTTTCAATTTATATTCAATAAAATATACTGCATAGACAAGATAATTAAAGTTCAAAACTGAGAAAAAAAATTTTTTTTGCAAATAATTATTAACTTAAAATGTAATGGCAGCAGCATGACATTTTTACACTGTGTTACATCGCCTTTCCTTTTCACAACATTTTATTAAACTTTTGGGAACTGAGGAGACCAATTTTTGAAGCTTTTTAAGTGGAATTCTTTCCCATTCTTGCTTGATGTACAGCTTAAGCTGTTCAACAGTCCGGGGTCTCCGTTGTCGTATTTTACGCTTCATAATGCGCCACACATTTTCAATAGGAGACAGGTCTGGACTACAGACAAGCCAGTCTAGTACCCACACTCTTTTACTACAAAACCACGCTGTTGTAACTCATGGCTTGGAATTGTCTTGCTGAAATAAGGAGGGGTGTCCATGAAAATGTTGTTTGGATGGCAACATATGTTGCTCTAAAACAGGGGTCACCAATGCGGTGCCCGCGGGCACCAGGTAGCCTGTAAGGACCAGATGAGTAGCCCGCTGGGCTGTTCTAAAAATAGCTCAAATAGCAGCACTTACCAGTGAGCTGCCTCTATTTTTTAAATTGCATTTATTTACTAGCAAGCTGGTCTCGCTTTGTTTGACATTTTAATTCTAAGAGAGACAAAACTCAAATAGAATTGAAAAATTCCAAGAAAATATTTTAAAGACTTGGTCTTCACTTGTTTAAATGAATTCATTTATTTTTTTACTTTGCTTCTTATAACTTTCAGAAAGACAATTTTAGAGAAAAAATACAACCTTAAAAATGATTTTCAAACACATATACAGTTTTAACTTTTAAATTCCTTCCTCTTCTTTCCTGACAGTTTAAATCAATGTTCAAGTATTTTTTTTTTTTTGTTGTAAAAAATAATAAATACATTTTAATTTAATTCTTCATTTTAGCTTCTGTTTTTTCGAACAAGAATATTTGTAAAATATTTTTTCAAATTTATGATTAAAATTCAAAAAAAATATTCTGGCAAATCTAGAAAATCTGTAGAATCAAATTCAAATCTTATTTCAAAGTCTTTTGAAATTATTTAAAAATTTTTGTTCTGGAAAATCTAGAAGAAATAATGTTTTGTCTTTGTTAGAAATATAGCTTGGTCCAATTTGTTATATATTATAACAAAGTGCAGATTGGATTTTAACCTATTTAAAACATATCATCAACATTCTAAAATGAATATTAATCAGGAAAAAATTACTAATGATGTTCCATAAATTATTTTATTTATTTATTCAAAAAGATTCGAATTAGCTAGTTTTTCTCTTAATTTTTTCGGTTGAATTTTCAATTTTAGAGAGTAAATGTATATATATATATATATATACAGTATATATATACATATATATATATATATATATATATATACATACATATATATTATATGTACATATATATTTCCGTATATATATCTACAAACCCGGTTGAGAAATTGTGTTATATGTAAATATAAACGGAATACAGTGATTTGCAAATTATTTTCAGCCCATATTCAATTAAATGCACTACAAAGACAAGATATTCTATGTTCAAACTCATAAACGTTATTTTCTTTTTTTGCAAATAATGATTAACTTAGAATTTCATGGCTGCAACATGTGCCAAAGTAGTTGGGAAATGTTATGTTCACCACTGTGTTACATCACCTTTTTTTTTAACAACAATCAATAAACTTAGGAAACTAATTGTTGAAGCTCTGAAAGTAGAATTTTTTCCCATTTTTGTTTTATGTACAGCTTCAACAGTCCGGGGTCTCCACTGTCGTATTTTACGCTTCATAATGCGCCACACATTTTCGATGGGAGACAGACAGGTCTGGACTGCAGGCAGGCCAGGAAAGTACCCGCATTCTTTTTTTTCCGAAGCCACGCTGTTGTAACACTTGTCTTGCTGAAATAAGCAGGGGCATCCATGATAACTTTGCTTGGATGACAATATATGTTGCTCCAAAACCTGTATGGACCATTCAGCATTAATGGTGCCTTCACAGATGTGTAAGTTACCCATGCCTAGGGCACTAATACACCCCCATACAATCAAAGATGCTGGCTTTTGAACTTTGCGCCTATGACAATCCGGATGGTTATTTTCCTTTTTGTTCCGGAGGACACCACGTCCACAGTTTCCAAATATAATTTGAAATGTGGACTCGCCAGACCACAGAACACTTTTCCACTTTGCATCAGTCCATCTTAGATGAGCTAGGGCCCAGCGAAGCCAGCGGCATTCCTTGGTGTTGTTGATAAATGAGTTTTGCTTTGCATAGCAGAGTTTTAACTTGCACCTACAAATGTATCAACCAGCCATAGTTACTGACAGTGGTTTAATAAAGGGTTCCTGAGCCCATGTGGTAATATCACTTACACAATGATGTCGGTTCTGGATGCAGTACTGCCTGAGGGATCAAAGATCCGTAATATCATCGCTTACGTGCAGTGATTTCTCCAGATTTTCTGAACCTATTGATGATTTTACTGACCGTAGATGGTAAAATCCCTAAATTCCTGGCAATAGCTCGTTGAGAAATGTTGTTCTAAAACTTTTCGACAATTTGCTTACAAATTGGTGACCCTCGCCTCATCCTTGTTTGTGAATTACTTAGCATTTCATGGAAGCTGCTTTTATACCCAATCATGGCACCCACTTGTTCCCAATTAGCCTGCACACATGTGGGATGTTCCAAATAAGTGTTTGATGAGCATTTCTCAGCTTTATCAATATTTATTGCCACCTTTCCCAACTTCTTTGTCACGTGTTGCTGGCATCAAATTCTAAAGTTAATGATTATTTGCAAAAAAAAATGTTTATCAGTTTTAACGTCAAATATGTTGTCTTTGTAGCATATTCAACTGAATATGGGTTGAAAATGATTTGCAAATCACAGTATTTCGTTTATATTTACAGCTAACACAATTTCCCAACTCATATGGAAACGGGGTTTGTATTTATGTATATATGCTTGGGTTTATATGCATATATATATTTATACATATACATATATTGGCTGTAGTTTGTGAATGTGAGTGTGAATGTTTACTATCTGTCTGTGTTGATCCTGTGATGAGGTGGTGACTTATCCAGGGTGTACACTGCCTTCCACCTGAATGCAGCTGGGATAATAGCACCTGGTCTCAGTTTGTGTCGTTATAAGTAGGATTGTTATGCACACACGGTACAAAATCTGTTCCTATTAAAGCACGTATATTTAGCTGTGCTCTGCTCTGTATGGCCAGGGAAGGAATGAAAGAGATGTGACTCCTATCTTTTCTCAAAGTCGTCTTGCTCTTATTCATCACATCTGTTCGCTAGATGTGTTTGTGTTCTGGCAAGATGATGATCCACATATTGATTTCCCCTTCCCAAGCCTTATTATAAACTCTCCCAATCTTAAAATAATACATTTCTGTCATGTTCTGCTTTTTGCCTCATTCAAATATTTTTACAGCTACGTTGAGTGTGGTATTGCCAAATATTTACCTGTTTGTGTGCAGGGCATCTTAGTTACTTACTGCCCTTCATGACTCCAATAGCATGTAGAACAGCAATGAATGTCCTCCATTTCTGTTGGTCCTGGGCCTTTTTCTGAATAGTATCTCATGTGTTATTTAGGTCCTTCAATTCGCTCTCTATTTTCTGCGCCAGGTGTTCTTGGGTCGACCCCGCTTTCTGCTCCCTTCAGGTGTCCGGTGAAGAGCTACAAAAGTGTTCTCAGGACAATGGTTCCCATGTCCTCTTTTTTACATTGGTTGAATAGTTCTTCATTTGTGATTTTGTGAGGCCAGAACATTTGAAGGATCTTTCTGAGGCTCTTTGTATGGAAGACTGAGAGTTTATTAAGGTCTTTCTCTGTCATTCTCCAGCACTCCGATCCATTTAGCAAGGTGGAAAGGACAATGTGAGTGTGAAAGTTGTCTGTCTATCTGTGTTGGCCCTGCGATGAGGTGGCGACTTGTCCAGGGTGTACCCCGCCTTCCGCCCGATTGTAGCTGAGATAGGCGCCAGCGCCCCCCGTGACCCCAAAAGGGAATAAGCGGTAGAAAATGGATGGTTGGAAAGGACACAGCTCTGGTATAGTCTCAACTTTGTTTTTGTACTTTACAGTTGTGATCTTCATATATTGTTCAACATTCGGAAGGACATGTTTGCTATGTTTTGGCGGTTTCTAATGTCATTTTCTGCTCCCCCATCACATCTAACAATGCTGCAAAGTTTGTTGAATTCCTCTGTAGAGATATATTTTCCATGTATTTGTACTGCCAATGGATTTGGGTTATTTAAAGTTGTTACTTCTGTTTTGCCTTCAATGATCTTCAGGCCAACTTGTTGTGCAAACTCACACAGGTGTGGCGTCTTTGCTTGCATGTGCTGGTGTGTATGTGAGATTAATGCAAGAACATCTGCAAAATCAAGGTCTTCCAACCTGGAGAAAATTGACCATCTGATACCTCGTGGATGATCTTCAGTTGTTTGCCTCATGACCTTGTCAATGGTGATTATGAAGAGAAGGGCAGACATGACACATCCCTGTCTAACTCCTGACTTTTATTCACTACAACTAGCTGGTGGTCGCTGCTGGCATTAGCCTCCCTCATCACTTTGACATCAAGGAGTGACTGTCCCGGTATCGTTTATCAGGTTGTGGTTGTGGGAAGAGTGTACCTCCCATGACCAAATCATTGGCAGCACAAAGCTCACTCTGCCTTTCACCATCACCTCTCATGGTTCCACAGCCACCTTTTCCCATTGCGCTCTCTCTGTTTGTTTTGTAATCTCCTACTTTTGCATTTAAGTCTCTCATTACAATTTTTATGTCATGTCCTGGAATGCCACTTAGTTCAGCTTGTACCTGATCGTAGATGTCATCTTTATGGAGATCATCACTGTCATTTGTTGGAGTGTAACATAGGAGAATTGTTGTGTTTATTTGTTTTTCTTTCAGCCTAATTTTGATGATAGGTTTCCATTCCATTAAGCTTTTTTCAACTCCTTTACTCAATATGATTGCAACTCCCTCGTAATGTAGGTTATCATCTCGCCCGTAGTGCAACACAGTCTCTCCAGTGTTGGTAATGATATTTACGGATCCTGTCCATCTACATTTGCTTATTCCAAGAATATCAATCTGATAATGCCTCATTTCTGAAGTAACTTGTGCTAGCTTCCCAGTTTCATACATTGTACTCACATTCCAAAAAACAATCTTAGTTTTACATTTGTTATTTAGGAATTCTGATTTCCTGCCATGGTTTCCTGTCCTTCCTCTATGGCTTTCACCACTGCCATTCATAGATGCATCTACTGACGACTTTGGAGGCCATCACAACAGAAAGTTTTAGTTATATTTGTTGCTGTTTCCGGAGCATATTTGTTTTTCCCTCGACAGGGTTGTCAATCCTGCGCCCAAACCCCAACCTGGAGGGCCAGTAGATCACTCTCTGTCTGGACTCTCACCTTTGACCTGTCAGGTTTGGGTAACCCTTAAAGGAGCCAAAGCTCCCACCTGCATTGCTTTTGGGATCACTGAGACACGAAAGCTCCCTGACCATGACAAGGTTGTGATCCTCCGAGTAGATGCAGGGCATCAGGAGTTGAATAATAGTTTATACCGTATATGAACCGTGCCTTGCTCAGTCTTTTATTGCTTTAATAAATGACATCATGTTCTTAGCTTTTTTTGACAACAATTTGCACAAAACAAATGTTATATCTAAGTCATAACATATTTTTACACCTTATTGTCAATTAAAATTTAAAATATAAATCAATTAATCAAATAATGTTTATTTATCTAGCCCCTAATCATAAGTTCCTCAAAGGGCTGCACAAACTACAATATCCCTGATCTGAACTCACATACAGCCAAGGAAAAACTCCAAAAGCCAAAGTAAATGACTGCTTTAGTATTTACCACCTTCAAATCAGTATTTAGTAGATGGATATTTGGGTAAAATCATAGCACTTTGTGTTTGTGGAAATGTCTCAATCAGGTAGGCACATTACAACACTACGAATTTCCCTGCGATGTCTCCTTTAAAAGTAGTTCAAAACTCTGTCAGGTTGCTTGGAGATTGGATATGAACAGCGCTTTACAAGTCAGACACCAATTCACACAATTTGATATCCATCCGTCTCCTTCCGCTTATCCGAATTTGGGTTGTGGGGCCACCAGCCTACGCAGAGAAACCAAGACTTCCCTCTCTCCATCTACTTCATCCAACTCGTCCCAGGGGATCCTGAGGGATTCCCTGGCCAGCTGAGAGACATAGTCTTTCCTCCGTGTCCTGCGTCTTCCCTGTGGTTTCCTACCGGTCAGACGCGCCCTGAGCACCGTGTGGCATTCTGATCAGATGCTTGAACCATCTCATCTGGCTCTTCTCGATGTGGAGGAGCATCAGCTTTACTCTGAGCTCCTCCCGACTGACAGGGCTTCTCACCTTATCTCTACGGGAGAGCCATACCACCCGACGGAAGAAACCAATTTCAGCCGCTTGCACCCGTGATCTTGTCCTTTTGGTCATACCTTAAAGCTCATGGCCATAGATGAGGATAGGGACATAGACCGATCTGTAAATTAAGAGCTTTGCCTTCTGGTTCAGTTCCTTTTTCACTATGATGGCTCAATGGAGAAACCGCATCACTGCAGATGCCGCACCAATCCACCTGTCGATCTCATAATGCACTCTTCCCTCATTCATGAACTCCGCCCTTTAGCGGGCGAGAACCATGGACTCGGGCTCAGATTTTGAAGTGCTGATTTTCATACCAGTCGCTTCACAATGCGAACCGATCCAGTGAAAGCTGGAGATCTTGGCCAGATGAAGCCAGCAGGACCACATCATCTGCAAAAAGCAGAGACCTAATCCTGCAACCACCAAACCGGATACTCTCAATCCTCTGACTGCCACTAAAAACTCTGTTCTTAAAAGTTGTACAAAGAATCGGTGACAAAGTGCACCCCTGCCAGAGTCCAACTCTCACTGGAAATGGGTCTGTCTTACTGCCAGCTATGTGGACCAAGCTCTGACACTGATCATACATGGAGCGGACTGCCACAATCAGACGGTCTGATACCCCATACTCTCTCAGCATTCTCCACAGGACTTCCAAGAGACATGATCGAATGCCTTCTCCAAGTCTACAAAACACATGTAGACTGGTTGGGAAAACTCCTGCCGAGAGTATAGAGTTGGTGAACAGTTCTACGACGTGGACGAAAACCACACTGCTCCTCCTGAATTTAAGGTTTGACTATCCTAGCATCCTCTCCAGTGCACCTGAATAAACCTTAAGAGTGTGATCCTACTATAGTTGGAACACACCAGGGGCGCTCACACTTTTTCTGCAGGCGAGCTACTTTTCAATTGACCAAGTCGAGGAGATCTACCTCATTCCTATTTATAATTTATATGTATTTATTTATAAAAGACACATATTTGTTAACAAGTTAATGGTGTTTAATGATAATACAAGCATGTTTAACACACATAGATTCCTTTCTTTCATGAAGACAAGAATATAAGTTGGTGTATTTGATTCTGATGACTTGCATTGATTGGAATTAGACAGTGGTGCTGATAACGTCCGCATTTTCAAATGGAGGGAAAAAAAAGTCCTCCTTTCTGTCCAATACCACATGAAAGTGGTTGGATTTGGCATCTCATTTGTCCAACTTGCATACTCGTTTTTAAACACTTTGTTATGAGAGTAGCATATGTGTGTGGCCCTTTAATGTCTGGCAGCAGGTGAGTGACGTCAGTGAGAGTGCGGGTGGGCAAGCAAGTGAGAATGCGGTCGCTGAGGGCGGGGGAGAAATACATTGGCATCAAACTCCGTAGCTTGCTAGCTTGTGCACGCTAGCTTTCTGAGACTCTTATTTTGTTAGCACAGGCAGGATGAAAAAGGTCTTTTATGGTGAAGACAGGAACTGTGCAGTCGGTCTTTAGAGTTTTGACAGTGGGTACGGAGTCGCTAGAAATAAAATGTGTTTCTCTGCGTCCACCCTGTTAGTGATTTTTTTCTTAAATATGAGCTTGCAGCAGCCAGCGTCATCTCACAAGATCCTCGGGTGCCGAGAATGTCAAACAACTGACGAAAGTGAAGTCTTGGTATGATTGATGATTGCTCATTTTTATGTATATTTTTTAATGCCTGGCTTGAGATCGACTGACACACCGTCCGAGATCGACCAGTCGATCACGATCGACGTAATGGGCACCCCTGGAACACACCCTCTCGTTCTGCAATCCAGAAGCATCGCCACCAATGCCATGCAATGCTGCAGAGTCTTGTACACCTCACAGCATCCAGAGCCTCAAGGAACTCCGGGTGGATCTCATCCACCCCCGGGGTCCTGCCACCGAGGAGCTTTTTAACTACTTCGGAAACCTCAGCCCCAGAAATAATAGTCCGCCACAGATGCCCAAGGCACGGCTTCCTCATTGGAAGATGTGTAGGTGGGATTGAGGAGGTCTTCAAAGTATTCCTTCCACCGATCCACTTCATCCCCAGTCAAAGTCAGCAGCACACCATCCCCACCATACACAGTGTTAACAGTTCCCCCTTCGTAGGCGCCTGATAGTGGTCTGGAATCGCTTTGAAGCTGTCTGAACATTGTTCTCTTTGGCTCCTCCAAACTCCTCCCATGTCTGAATTTTTGCCTCTACAACTGCCAAAACCACACATCACTTGGCCTATCTGTACCTGTCTGCTGCATTGCCATTGATACGACTTCTTTTTCAGCTTGACGACATCCCTCTTTCTGGGATTACTACCACAGCAGGAACAGACCACCTAGCGGCCACAGCTCCAATCGGCTCCCCCGACAATAGGGGCAAGGAACATGGTCCAATCGGACTCAATGTCCAGTACCTCCCTCCTAACATGTTCAAAGTTCTTCCAGAGATGGGAATTAAAACTTTCTGTGATGTGAGACTCTGCCAGACGTTCCAAGCAGATCCTCACTATGCATTTGGGCCTGCCCTGTCTGTCCAGCATCCTCCCCCACAATCAGAGCCGACTCGCAGCTTTTACCACAACTACCCCATCTCCCCAAAGATCCAAACATTACAGTAGGAGAATACAAAGTTGTATCAATATCGACAGTGAATCCAGTAAGGCATAAAGGAATTGAATGAAGCCCGCACCGAGATTAATACTTAATAAATATATTTATAGGATAACACTTCAACAAAATATGAATGTAAGTTCACAAACTGTGAGAAATGCAGCAATGCAATATTCACTGTTGACAGCTAGATTTTTTGTGGACATGTTCCATCCATATTGATGTTAAAGATTTCTTTTTTTGTGAAGAAATGTGTAGAATTAAGTTCATGCATCCAGATGGATCTATATTACAATCCCCTAAGAGGTCACTTTAGGTTGATGATTACTTCTATGTGTACAAATCTTTATTTATAATTGAATTACTTGTTTATTTTTCAACAAGTTTTTTATTTATTTTTATATCTTTTTTTCCAAATAGTTCAAGAAAGACAACTACAAATGAGCAATATTTTGCACTGTTATACAATTTAATAAATAAGAAACTGATGACATAGTGCTGTATTTTACTTCTGTATCTCTTTTATTCCAACCAAAATGCTTTGATCTGATTAGGGGGTACTTTAATTAAAACATTTTTCACATGGGGTACATCACGGAAAAAAGGTTGAGAACCACTGATGTAGAGGACGTTAAAGGCAGTGCAGTCACGGCAGCCCTTAATAATGTCGGCCGGGTGAAAATTGGGACAAATTCGGGAAAATGGTTGCACCAGTAGATTGTCGGGAGGTGCACTGAAATTCAGGAGTCTCCCGGAAAAATCGTGAGGGTTGGCTTTCCTGTCTTAGTAATGCTAGGGCGGGAAAGCCATTCATAGAAGCTGAATTCATTAAAAACTGCATGTTAGATTTTTTAAGAAATCTTTTCTTGCTGCCCAGCCTCACCCAGTTTCTGCATCCAGTGGCCCCCAGGTAAATTGAGTTTGAGACCCCTGCTGTAAGGTCTTTGTTGGTGCAAGAGTAGCTAAGATCCAAGAATTCACACAGAACTGTACTTGGTGGTACTTAGACTGAGCCAATAACCATGCAGATGAGCTGACAAGGGGTAAGTCCCTGAGAGCTCTCACAGAACCTAACAGATGGTCACAAGGCCTTCCCTTCCTCGGTCAAGACACAGACAGTGGCAGGAGGACCCAAGAGAGATCCGAAAAGCAACTACCTTGACAGTTTCCTTGCCTACGAGCTCTAGTGACAAAGTGTATACTTGAACGGACTTCATAGATGCCAAGGTACATGAGATCCATGGACAGAGGGACTCCAATGTCCTCCAAGTACTAAAGAGTATCAGAAAGCAGAGACGTCTGTGTTGCTCCAGGCACAACAATTGTTTCCTGAGGACTAGAAGTGGCTAGCCAAAGGAAAACCTGTCTTACTTACCTTAACCCCCGAATTGGACCAATCATCCTGCCCTCTATTAAAAGTGGATGTTTGGCTACGGCATTCAGAAGGCCTTAACGGCTCCATACTACATCCGGTTGTCCTGGATCTATCCAATTCTGTCACCCGGCCACTCATCCAGAACTACGACAGCGTTCTTTACCACCCTGGTCCAGAGCAGGTGTACGCTGAGTTGTGGCGTTCTTTCTAGATCCTCCGTAGTAGAGAAGCCTTTCGGGGGCACCAACACACCTCTGCTGAATGCCGACGCTGGAGAGCCCTGCCATCTGTTCCTAAAATGGCATATCTACCAGTGACTCGCCTGTGACTATTCAAGCCAGCCTTCTACTCAACGAATGTAGTCTGTTTCGGGCCGATGATGATTAAAATGGCTAGACGTCACGAAAACACTGGAATAATTTTTAGATGTTTGATGACCAGTGCAGTCCATTTGGATCTTCTGAAGAGTATGGATACGGATGCTTTCCTGATGGCTCTGTTGAGATTCATAGCCAGAAGTGGAACCCCGGCAGATTTGCTGACTTTGATGCGGTGTTTGGCAGGGAAATCTGTTCCATGATGATGGCCCTATACACCTGTATAGGAGACAAGCCTATACTTCCTTCAAGGAAGTGCTGCTGCTCACCATACTCTTGGAAATAGAGTCCAACTCCAAACCGTTGGGCTACGTCTCAGTTTACCTGGCTGATTCTGACCCTGTGACTCCAAATAGTCTGCTGATGGGGCGGCCAGATGAATCGCTCCCCTGTGTTGTAAACTTTGAGACGGTGATTCTGAGTTGCAAGCATTGGCGGCATTCCCAGGTGCTCGCTGACCAATTCTGGTATAGACTAATCAGAGAATACCTTCCGACATGGCAGATCAGGCAAAAGTGGCATTGCGTAATGCCATAGCTCCTAGAGAGAGCAGTTGTCATTTTAGTGACTCCTCAGCTTCCCAGAGCTTCATGTCCCCATTCGACGGGTCACCAAAGTTCACAGGAGTGATGGTGGGTGTAATTGATCAGCTGATTTGGAGAAAAAGCATCATGTTTACATGCGACCTGTCGCTCACCTAGTGATGCTGCCAGCCCTTCTTCCAAAAGGGGAGGACTAGACTTTCCTACACTCTTTGAACTCTGTAAAAAAGCATTTATTTGGTAGCAAATGTGCCATGGGGGTAGCTGTAATAAAGGCTAAACCCTTTTGGTACTCACTTGACGTCATGTTAATGATCTTGGGTTATTTTGTTAAATATGTTTTTGTTTCCTGTGTAAGTGGCACGTTTTGGTTAAGCAATCCAGTTAGTTTGGTCAAATCCAAGATCAATCCGTTTTTTCTTGTCTATCTGTGATGTTCTGAGTACTTGAGTCACTGATGGAAAAACTACTGTTTGACTACCATTTTATACTATTCTGTGCTACTGTACTGTACAGATGTGTTGATGAATATCAGATGGATTAAAGCCACTAAATTAAATTTTGGAGTCTGTTGGGTTTACTATGTGTATTTGTTATATGGATATGTATTTATGGCGGACTTGCCTGGGACTTTTAAGATGGGCGGTACTACCACTGAGAGGTGACCATTTGGGTAGCTTTAAAAATAGCGTCATTGTTTTCGTTTGGTAAAGACAGCATGCTTCGTCACCAGCATACCCCACTGGTAAGCTCATTTTGTTATGTCCGCTTTTCTTTGTTAGAGCAGCTGCTTTATTGTTTAAATTCCATGCTTACCCGCTTCCTAGCTTTTCTGTTTGTTGTGTGTTCGCTATGTCCGTGGCGTTTGTTGTGCGGCTGGCTGACTGCTTCACAGCCAGGGCAAACACACTTTTAGTTATTGAACGACTTTGGCAAAATTATTAAATTAATGGGGAACATTATCACCAAACCTAAACAAGCGTCAATATATACCTTGATGTTGCAGAAAAAAGACCATGTATTTTTTTAACTGATTTCCGAACTCTAAATGGGGGAATTTTGGCAAATTAAACGCATTTATGCAGAGGTGGGTAGAGTAGCCAGAAATTGTACTCAAGTAAGAGTACTGTTACTTTAGAGATTTATTACTCAAGTAAAAGTAAAGAGTAGTCACCCAAATATTTACTTGAGTAAAAGTAAAAAGTATGTTGTGAAAAAACTACTCAAGTATTGAGTAACTCATGAGTAACTTGGTTACGGCAACAAATAAAGCACAAAAACATAAAAATAGCAATGAGCAAATTCAGAGCCAGGAATATCTCTTAATCAACTAAAACAATAATATATATTAAATAATAGTACATTAAAATAAAATTAAAAAATGGCACATTGAGCCACAATAACTTAACAGCACCATAACCTCAGTAGGCAGTCATTGATTTGATTGATTGATTGATTGATTGAAACTTTTATTAGTAGATTGCACAGTACAGTACATATTCCGTACAATTGACCACTAAATGGTAACACCCCAATAAGTTTATCAACGTTTATCAATTACTTAGTAAATGACCAAGTCGAGGTGATCTACCTCATATACATATACATACACACACATATCATTTATACACACACATATCATATATACACACACATATCATATATACACACACAAATCATACATATATATATATATATATATATATCTACACATACATTTATATATACAGTATATAATTTATATTTATTTATTTTGCCGTTTTTGTTCACATATTGAAGGTGTTTTAATGAATATACATGCATGTTTAACATATAGATTCCTATCTTTAATGAAGACAAGAATATAAGTTGGTGTATTACCTGATTCTGATGACTTGCAATGTTTGGAATCAGACGTCCACTTTTTCAAATGGAGGAAAAAAAAGTTCCTCCTTGAAAATCGTTGGTTTTTGGCATCTTATTTGTCTATCTTCCATATTCGTTTTTATACACTTTACAAGAAATACATTGGCGGCAAACTCCGTAGCTTGCTAGCTTGATTGCGCCGGCTTTCGGAGACTCTTATTTTGTTGGCGCAGGCGCGATGGAGTGGCACTTTTATTGTGAAGACACGAACTGTGCGATCAGTCTTTAGGCTTTGACGGGAAGTACGGTTGAAATAAAAAGTGTCTTTTTTCCTTTACACTTTTGATTGATTGATTGATTGAAACTTTTATTAGTAGATTGCACAGTACAGTACATATTCCGTACAATTGACCACTAAATGGTAACACCCCAATATGTTTTTCAACTTGTTTAAGCCGGGTCATGTGACCGCCTGGCTCTGTTTGATTGGTCCAACGTCACCAGTGACTGCATGTGATTGGTGAAACGCAGGCATGCGTAGATCCTACTTTGAAGCTCTGTCATTAACCAAAACAAACCTTAATAGATCGATAAAAAAAAGTAGCGAGTAGCGAGCTGAATGTAGATAAATGGAACGGAGTAAAAGTAGCGTTTCTTCTCTATAAATATACTCAAGTAAAAGTAAATGTATTTTGCATAAAAACTACTCGTAGAAGTACAATTTATCCCAAAAGTTACTCAAGTAAATGTAACGGAGTAAATGTAGCGCGTTACTACCCACCTCTGCAATTATGTTTATCGGTCTTTTAGCGATGACGTCAGAACGTGACGTCACCGAGGTGATACACCCGCCATTTTCATTTTCACATTACAATCACCGGGTCTCAGCTCTGTTATTTTCCGTTTTTTCAACTATTTTTTTTAACCTTAGAGACATCATGCCTCGTCGGCGTGTTGTCGGAGGGTGTAACAACACTAACAGGTAGGGATTCAAGTTGCACCACTGGCAAGAAATCTGCCGCCAAACCCCATTGAATTTGCCAGAGTGTCTGCACATTTTACTGGCGATGCTAAGACAGACATGGCACAGAGATGTATGGATAACCTGCAGATACATTTGCAACGATTAAGTCAACGAAATCACAAAGGTGAGTTTTGTTGATGTTGTTGACTTATGTGCTAATCGGACATATTTGGTCACGGCATGACTGCCAGCTAATCGATGCTAACATGCTACGCTAATCGATGCTAACATGCTATTTACGGTAGCTGTATGTACATTTGAAACTAGATACCCACATTTAATGCGAAACACACACTTACCAATCGACGGATTTAAGTTGCTCCAGTGTCACAAGATGCGAAAGTCCTGATCGTTTGGTCCGCAAATTTTACCGGCGATGCTAATAAGGCAGCCATGCTAAGGGCCACTTCATTAGGTACACCCATGCTATGGCCGAAAAGCGTCAATAGCTATTTGCTCAATAGCTTCAATTTCTTCTTCAATCTGTTCTGCTATCTGCCTCCATACTCCGACCATCTGTTTCAATACATACGTAATCTATTGAATCGCTTAAGCCGCTGAAATCCGAGTCTGAATCCGAGCTAATGTCGCTATATCTTGCTGTGGTAACCGCCATGTTGTTTGTATTGGCAGCCCTGTATGACGTCACAGGGAAATGGACAGTCGCATCGCAAATAGCGAAAATCAAGAACTTTAAAGCTTTTTTTAGGGATATTCCTGCAGGTGTAAAATTTTGAAAAAAACTTCGAAAAATAAAACAATCCACTGGGAACTGATTTTCATTGTTTTTAACCCTTTTGAAATTGTGATAATGTTCCCCTTTAAAGGGTACAACCACAGTAATGTGCGGATTGAAATCTGTTGGGTTAGATTGTTGTCACGTTGCGTGTGTCCGGCTGCATTTGAGAGTTCGAAGGTTTATTCTTCGTTACGGCTTGAGTTTAAAAATACCGGCACTTTACTTCCTTGGTTGGCTAATGGGATTTGTAGTTCTTTAATGTAGTAAGTATCATATGAGTAATGTGTGGCTCAAACAGAGCGCCTGTGTTTTATGTCTTTTTAGTATGCTTGTCCATGAATTATGGTGACATTATAAATCATTCTGATCACATTTAAAACATTATATGACATAAATTAATGGTAATAATAAAATGTAATGCTAAAATTAATAAGTTGGGATAAAATCACAGTGATTGATAATATGTCATATCATGGTTGACAACAATATGGTTCAGTTGATGAATTCATGTCTATTATTTACATTATGATGATTCAAGATAGATACATTGTTTTGTTATGTTCATGTTTACTTTTAGGTTAGTACCTGCTGGTGCTGCAATAGTACTAAATAAAACGAGCAAAGAGTGCACAGCGAATAATTCCTGTCATGCTGAGTGACAACCCCTATTCAGAGGGCCAATACGGAAAAAACTGAACAGAGTCCTTTCATCCCTGTTGTTTAAACGACACACCGTCTTGTTTACAGTTAGTCCCTTACACAAACTAGCTCAGCTAAGGCTATGTTTACACCGCAGGATATAATTCACATTTTGTGTTAAATTAGATCGTTTTATGTAGTGGTGCACATTACCAAGAAAATATTTGACTAGTTTGTATGAACGAAAAGCAATTTCTACTCCTTCGTCCAGCCTTTACGTTCATGCATGTCTGTTTTGGAAAAGAACTTTGACATTTGTCACCTTTTGAAGACGTATAGGTCGGATGAATGCTGACCAAATACTGCATACAAAAGAGGCCTGGGTCAGATTGAAAAAAATCTAAATTTTACTGTTCACACTGACATAAAAAGAGAGATACAGGTCACACATGGGCAAAAAAATCAGAAATGATCAACAGTGACTACGTTTCCATGCACTAAATTAGTCTGTTTTACCAACTAGTTCGGCTCTAAAGAAGCATCCTACAACCAATGGAAACACCTTAATCTGATCATGATTGGCTTTTGAGAAACCAGACTAACACACACCTACATTATGCGATTAAAAACCAGATCTCTCGAATGAGTGTGTGCTTCCAGAGGGGACCCTTCCAATAACACATGCACCAGTTTCATCGTGTGGGATTTAACCCGGGAGCAGATACCATTTAATCAAAACATAATCAACAACTGAAATAAAGAGGAGACTGTTTACCTGCTTCACAAATCAAAACATTAAACATTTTGAAGTGCATCAATGGGCTAAAAAAAAGATTGATTTGAAAATGGAGGAAATGGCAAATTTACACTCCAAAACGAAATACGAGTGAAATGGAAGAGAAACAAAGCAGGTATATTGAAGGAAAAAAATAAAGTGTACATAAACTTCTACATGCTGCATTTGTGCACTCCAAACTGGTTAGCAATAACTCTGTATTCAGCACAACTGACAAGCTTGTACAAAACAATATTAACCTTCTGGAGGAGTATCCGGGCACGAACAGTCTTTTCCTCCGAGTTTAAAAATCCTTCCATTAAGTACAGAACCTTTCGGATAAACACAGTTTTGTTTTCATGATTGTCTGTAAAAAATTTCCTTCGAAACTCTCTCCATCCAGTCTTTATTTGCTTCAGACCTGCATCCGCTCCATACCCTGTTGGTAGTAGCGTCATGTTCGTGGCTTAATCAATGATCATTGTTTGATGCTGTCTGCTATTTAACATCAGCATAGCCATTAGAGACCTAATATTTGTAATCTATGCCAATATTACAGCGGACATTAGGTTCAACAAAAACTGGGCTGTTGACTTGTATGGAGCTGCAGATGCCTTGATATGGGGTGAAGTCAGAGGTCAACCAGAAAAGCAATACATTAAAAGGAAATAAGGGCCCCCCATGTACAGGAGGCACAGCACGTCTAACTAATAGTCGCATTAGAGAGTGTGCATGTGTGGTGGCTCTGCATTGTGTTTATGATTTTCCCATATTGCCACCGCTCAGAGCAGGGCGTGAACCCATGATCTCTAATTAAGAAACAAGTATGCTAGCCACTAGGCTTAAAACCCGAGCTGCAAACCCAGCGGCTGATACACTATTTGAAGCTATTAAAGACTAAGGTTGACTAACGTACATCTGGTGCAGCCACTCTGGCTTGCCCCCATTACACATGGACACTGGGATTTTACACATAGGTGTGAAAATACAGAAAAAACTAACTGTTTGAGAAATCAAGACTTATTTAGTGCATGGAAACATCTGTGTGAACATAGCCAAAGTCTCATAACTTTAACATGAAGAGGGCTTTTTTAAAAAAAATTTACCGTCAAAAATGACAAATTAAATTGAACATGATTTCATTTATTAAAACAATGACTTAATACAACGCTGAAACTTCCAAGAGGTTAATACCTTTGCAAGACACTGAATATTGTAAATACACATCATATCGTGACTGTAGCTCCCAAGGTGGTCTTTGAGTTACAAATTAGTTATGTTACAAGTAGGGAGGATCATTTTTGGGCTCGACCCGATGTGATATACATTTGGATTCACAGTCAACGGTTTGGTACAGTTAAAATCAATCATCATCATTTGGCGATTCGATTTGATACTATTAACATCCTGATCACGATGCGTCACGATTCTGATATGCAAAATACATGCTGATTCCATTTCATCGCTTCGAATTATATATTTGATTAGTTGTGGTTTCTATATATTTGACAGCAGCTTGGTACATTTTGCAAATAGCGTTGGTTTTATCAAGTTGCCCATTTGTCTTGCAAAACCCATAGTGTTGCCAAACCTTAGATTTTAAGTGTGGGGGTGAATATATTTCGGTTCAGCCAGTATGCGGGTCTAGTTGAAGTTGAAGTTGCTTCCGATGCATTCGTATCTGACATGCGCAGGTCACAAGGGCTTTGTGCGATTGCTATGGTGTTCATTTTCACTTCCATGCTAATGGCTCTCATTTTTTTATACACTGCCACTTGGAAGACATGATGGAGTGTAAATAGTTACGGTAATAAGCAATGCCTTTTTTCCCTCGGGGTGATTGAGCAGGGCACACACTGCAGTCTTGTGTTGCGCGCAGCAATTATTTTTACGCTAGCATGCTGTAATTCATTCCCAAGCAAGTCTTGAGTTTATGAACCAAAATTAAGCTTTTGAGCATGTTCATTACCAAAAATACGTAAGAAGCTCAAAAACTGAGAACCACCGGTACTGTACAGCAGAGATCTTCAATGTTTTCCAGGCCTAAAATCCCCAAACATATAAAGAGATTGAACTTCTTACTTATATACATTGTATAAAGTTGTGTTTTGAAATAAACTGGTCCTAAAGGTACTTTGTTAACCTATGGTTTCTGTGATATGCAGTGAGATAAATGCTGGTAAAACTGGCAAATGTAATTCTTGTTTTAGACATTTATTTTCCACCATACCCAGGAAAAGAAATTCATAAGACATTTACAAAAGATACATTCAAATTCTTTTGGAAAGGTAGGGATATTAACCGTTTCATTTTCAGCACAGGGAATGCTTTCACAAAAGAACAGTTTTCAGACAAACTCAGAAAAAAGCTTATGAATGTGACTGTGGAGTAGGGCTGCACGATTATGGCAGAAACAAGAATCACAATTATTTTAATCCATATTGAAAGCACAATTATTAATCACAATTATTTACTGTTAATTAAAACATACGTTATTGCCGTTTTAAACAAACAGTATGTAAACTTGGTTTTCATTTCAAAATTAAACTATAAAAATAATTAACCAACAATAAAATAAAATCTACAAAAGACTAAAGGCTTACTAACCATAAAGTGCAAACAAGTGAAAAAACAAGATCATGCACGAAAAACACATACAAAGAAACACATTCATTGTACTGCTCACAGTGTATTTAGGATATATGTCATTAGCCAAATAAAACGCTATTACGTCCGTTATTCTGGTGTGTCTTTGAGAGGTTGAGGATACAGGGTCCCTTGGTGCACAGTTAAAGTTACAGTGGTCTGTATTTTGCGGTTTAACGCTGGGGGTTTAGAAAAGAAGGGAAGTGTTGTTTATGCTTGTCTGCACATCTCGATAATTTGTTTGGATGTAAACATCAACGCAGCTTTGCCGTGCAACTCGTTGTGGCGTTTGTTGTTGGTTCATCCGCGCGGTAGTATTTCCGGGTTTCGGTAAACGAGCAGGAGTACCTATAGAACAGTGAGGCGTGTGGTCATGTTCCGGGGTTAAATTGCGGGCCTGTGGTACACTGTGAATAACTCTGCGGGAAGCAAGGGCACCCATGTAATACTGCATTTGTTTTTCCTAATATTTTTGGGAGTTACTAGCTAGCTGATCTACTTTAAACCTCTGTTGTCACTCACTTTTACTCACTCTCTCATGAGACTATTGTCTATTTGTTGCCCCCTAGTGGTTGGCTGACTGTTGGTTCTGAATATGCTTGTTTTAAAATGCAGCCTTTTTTTTTCATTTTAATATCGCCGATGATCACCCTAATTTATTGGTAGCAGCTAAAATCATGATCACGACTGTGGAGTAAAATTTACACCAAAGCATATCCTATGCATAGTATCTAGACCAGTAGGGAGTCTGTTAGATCTAGATTAGAATCAACATTGGTGCCCTTGATTTAATTTGCAGGTCTTTTTTTCTTTTTTGTCAATAGTCAAAGAATTTCCTTCATGTCAGTAAAGTCAAATCTAGTAATAAGTTGAGTTGTGACCCTACTGCAGTATGCAGAACTGACTTGACCTATTGCGGTTTTAAGATAACAGCCTAAAGGGTTTGCACATACAGTAAATACGTGTGATAGGTTGTTTTAAAATGATACGCAAGTTGATTTTCAGGACACAGAACAAAGAGAGATTTAGGCTCTTTTGCAGTGGAATAATTTAGAGGTAACAAACACAAACAAACCCCACACTCCCTACATTTTAATAATAAAAAAAATGGATCCAATTGCTGTGCTGTAGGATTAAGGAATGGATAGGGAATATTAAATAAATGTCCTGGTTTGCCCCAAGATTGTATTTTTTCTTTTTTTGTGATGCTACAGTCTAAGTCTAGCTTAACTCTGTAACCAGAATTTATTAGGCCAATTTAAGATTAATCAAAGGGTAAATCCATGTGTGCTTCAGAACCTGATCCAGGTCTTGAACATAAAAGGTATAGCTTGATGTAGTGTGATTTATTTGATTAAAAAAAAAAAGACTCATCATCCTCACAACTCACAATCATCACTCAACATAATTTTCTTCTGTGGACAAAGTTTGTATTAAAAAAGTAGCTTCATAGCTCTCAGCTGCACTGCATGTGCCCACTCCCCCAACCAGCTTGTCTACTCCTTAACAAACAAAATGTTTCCCTTTTATCTATGCCAACATGTCCTGACACATCCATACAGATACACTGTTGCTCTGCTCACTTTGGCCTGATCATCAGCTAATGTTAGACGATTTCGGTTATCATATGGGGAGTTGGAGGCTTGAGCTTGTCAGACAAGCAGACCTGCCTTCGGACCCTACACAGCTTCTGCCAAAGCCCTACTCACAAGATTGCAAGGACACATACAAACAGAACATGCACAACTGTCCCTCACCACTTGACTTCTTACATACTACCCCCTGTAATTTTGATCTTTTGTTATTCAGGGCTTAGTTAGTTTTTTTAGAGATCAGTGATGCAATAGTCTCCTGTTTGGGAATATTTCTCCGTAGAGCTGTGCTGTCCAGCACTTTCCCACTCTTTCTGTTTGATTTCGATCACAGTGAATGAAGGGAATGCAGACACTTGTGTAGCATATGCAGCTCAGATATTGTTCCTTGCCATGCTGTGGACACACTATCCGTGTTTGTTTTACTCGCGGAAAATCACAACTGTCTGATAAAGGCTTTTGAGCTGGTTGGCATAGTTTTGTCACCCAAAAATCCCTCCCATTTCATGTTGGTCCATAAAGGAGTTCACTTAGTTGCATCCCTGTTCAAATGAAGTTCGCTTCTGTTTGCTTCATTTAACGGTCACTTCCACACCACTGGAGAATAGAAGACATTTTCTTTCACAGAAGTCTTTGGTAAAGGGGATTAAAAAAACGTGTTAGAAAATGACCAAATTGACTTGGTTGCACAGTTGAGCATGTCAGGCATTATATTACTGTAAGTAATAACTAGGCCTGGGTTTTGATTCATAAGGTTCCAAATCTTATAATCATTTGATTCAATTTGATTTACACCTTTATACTAAAATGTCTTTTTTTTTTTTTACATAAATACTTTTTCCTCTTTGCCTTAAAGGCAAGGCAAGGCACAATTTGTACACAAGGCAATTCAAAGTGCTTTATACAGAAAATTACAAAAAGGCAAAAATAAAAATGTAAAAACTTCATATTTAAAATTAAAATAAATCAAATATGGTAGATAACCTATTTTCAGTTGTCATAAGCACAATTAAAAAAAAGGGTTTCAGTCTGGATTGGAACATTGCCACATTGAATCTTCAGGAAAATTATTCCAGATTTAAGAGCATAAAACTGAAACACAGTTTCACCATGTTTGGTGGTTACCAGCAGGAGACCACTCCCTGAGGTTCCTTAGAGCTCGAGATGTTTTTTTTGGCTCTAGCACAGGGGTGCCCATTACGTCGATCACGATCGACTGGTCAATCTCGGAGGGTGTGTCAGTCGATCTCAAGACAGGCATTAAAAAATATACATAAAAATGAGCAATCATCAATCATACCAAGACTTCACTTTCGTCAGTTGTTTGACATTCTCGGCACACGAGGATCTTGTGAGATGACGCTGGCTGCTGCAAGCTCATATTTAAGAAAAAAATCCCTAACACATTTTATTTCTAGAGACTCCGTACCCACTGTCAAAACTCTAAAGACCGACTGCACAGTTCCTGTCTTCACCATAAAAGACCTGTTTCATCCTGCCTGTGCTAACAAAATAAGAGTCTCAGAAAGCTAGCGTGCACAAGCTAGCAAGCTACGGAGTTTGATGCCAATGTATTTCTCCCCCGCCCTCAGCGACCGCTTTCTCACTTGCTTGCCCACCCGCACTCTCACTGACGTCACTAACCTGCTGCCAGACATTAAGGGGCCACACACATATGCTACTCTCATAACAAAGTGTTTAAAAACGAGTATGCAAGTTGGACAAATGAGATGCCAAATCCAACCACTTTCATGTGGTATTGGACAGAAAGGAGGACTTTTTTTTTTCCTCCATTTGAAAATGCGGACGTTATCAGCACCACTGTCTAATTCCAATCAATGCAAGTCATCAGAATCAAATACACCAACTTATATTCTTGTCTTCATGAAAGAAAGGAATCTATGTATGTTAAACATGCTTGTATTATCATTAAACACCATTAACTTGTTAACAAAAATGTCTCTTTCATAAATAAATAAATATAAATTATAAATAGGAATGAGGTAGATCTCCTCGACTTGGTCAATTGAAAAGTAGCTCGCCTGCAGAAAAAGTGTGAGCGCCCCTGCTCTAGCATGTATACAAGAGCTGTTTTTAAAGTCTATTCTTTGAGCAGCAGGAAGCCGGTGCAATGACCTAAGCACTGGACTAGTATGGTCGTATTACCTGGTTTTAGTCAGGACTTGAGCAGCAGCATTTTGAATCTACTGCAGATGCTTTACAGCTTGTTTAGAGGTCCCAGTGAGAACAACGACTTTGGACATTTTAAACTTCAATATTAAAATAATTGCAAGTTAAAGTGTTATTGTATTGCAACATTCCATTACTAACAATTGTATCGATTTATTGTTTTTAAGTGCAAAATAATAACAGTAAATACGTAAGCTATTTTACGGAACTTTTATGTTGTTAGTGCAGGTACACAGTATGTAACACAGCAGTTTTTTTTTTAAGGCCAGAAATATCCGCTTGATTTTTTCGGCTGCATTTGACAACAGTGGTGCATGCAGGGAGAAGAAGATCTGACTAAAGTACCTCCCGGGTGTGACTGCCATTCTTTCTCCAGTAGTGATCTTATGAGGCTCTCACTTACAAATATAATCAATAATAATAACAGTTTCAGTCAGATGTGTACCATGCATGATCATAACAAAGTGTAGTTCACTTTAAGCACAAGCTTTTTGAAGCCGGCGAATGCGGCCATAAATCTTTGCCAACAAAACTTGTGATGGCCTCTATTTCTGTATATCTTCATGGTCTTTGGAGAATCGGGGGATATTTAAATGGTACTAAGTCCCCCACTTTCATTTGTTTTGCCCTAGACGACTTGTTATTGGCAGCTAAAGTTAGCACAGTCAGTGTGACATTGCTGCTGGCACTTCTGCGCCTATTGGTAGCCAGGGGACTAGGAGAGGGGCTTAATTAATCTTATACCTAGTGAACCGATACTGCAAAGTTAAAAATATATCTATTCTTTATCAATCAAATAGATTATTTTACCCAGCACTATAAGACCCTCTCCACTAGGGAACACATCACTGGCCGAAAATACGATATCAATATATATATCACAGTAAACACTTAATTGATATCGATACGAAATGCAGTGGATTAAATATTTCATATATATTTATATTTTCTGGTTCGAAGAAACCAGAAATTATGAAGCGAGATTCATTTCATGAAGTCACTCGAGCGTTGGGAATACAGGAAACACGAAGTGTCACTGAGCAATGGGAGGGAAATGCTAACAGCCAATCAGGTAACAGTATCAACTACACCTTTCAAGTCCCAGACCGTAGCCGAGGAGCACAGGAGAGACATCTTCTGCAGGGCCGACATTCCCTGCAGAGCCGATGTTTTCGTCAGGGGTAACACCCTTCACTTTACCCGACAATGGGTCTGTAAAGTTCCGCTTTCGGGTCGGAATGACGAGGCTGCCAATCCGTGACAATTTCATCGCTTTATTCTTATTTCTGCAGGACAGAACCGTACACATTCGCCAGTCACCACTGCTGCTGGATGCTACGGCTCGCTTACTGACGTCCCTCACCCAACACACTTCCATTCTTAAATGACGAAGGCAAAACGTTCTAACAAGCTCTTTGGCCAATGCTAAGTGGAGATGAACTCTGTTAATGCACTTCATCTTCAACCTTATCAGCTCCACATAACATTAGTGAACCTTTGGCGTAAGCAATGTAGAATGGCAATGCTTGTGACATGCTAACAACACAGCGAATAGTCACAACTGTGACTGTCAAGTTGACTGTTAGGCAGAACTATTAATGTATGTGGTTTAAGCACATCAAAGCTCACTTTAACCTAATGGAATACGAGGATATGAGAGAGTATTTTCACTTAGTGGCTATTTTATGTTGGTCGAGCCGTGGCCATGGCTGCCAAGTGATGGCCATAGGCTACATGTGACTACTGTAATATGCAATGGAACACACTCAAGGCTGCTTTATTCGGTGATATTATTGTTAAGGTGACTATGTAGGTGGTATTTAATGTTTGAAGGGCTCTAATTATGTTTAAAAAAACTTATTTGAAAGGTGCTTAACAGTTTTTTTATGCTGTAGCTATTTGATTTAATAATAATAGCCTTACCTCGCAGAAATTTGTTTACCTTAGTCAGGGCTGGAACCAATTAGTCGTGATGAACGATGGGTAACTGCACTTCAGGTCTGATGGGGCAGCAGTCAATTTAAAAACAATACAAGCTAAAGTTAACCTGGATCGCCCTAAAGTGCTTAAGCAAAGACTCTACAGACTTGAAACAAACAAATGTCAAATTTCCTAATGATTTTAGGTGTTGTTTATGAAGAAACTAGAGTTCAGAAATTATTCTGTAGAAAGCTGGAACGCAAATGGCGCACGACTAAACTTGAGGTGCACCATCAAGCATGGAATGATGGTTTAATAACTTATAAACACATGCTTACCTTAGCTAGAGCTAAATATTACTCAAATCTCATCCACCGTAATAAAACGATCCTAAATTTTTGTTTAGTACGGTAGCATCGCTAACCCAACATGGGACTCCTTCCAGTAGCTCCACCCACTCAGCTGATGACTTTATGCAATTCTTTAGTAAGAAAATTGAAGTCATTAGAAAGGAGATTAAAGACAATGCGTCTCCGCTACAACTGGGTTCTATTAACACTGACACGATTGTATATAAGGCGGATACTGCCCTCCAAAATAGTTTCTCTTGTTTTGAGGAAATAACATTAGAGGAATTGTTACAACGTGTAAATGGAATAAAACAAACAACATGTTTACTTGACCCACTTCCTGGGAAACTGATCAAGGAGCTCTTTGTATTATTAGGTCCATCAGTGCTAAATATTATAAACTTATCACTTTCCTCGGGCACTGTTCCCCTAGCATTCAAAAAAGCGGTTATTCATCCTCTTCTTAAAAGACCTAACCTCGATCCTGACCTCATGGTAATCTACCGACCGGTGTCTCACCTTCCCTTTATTTCAAAAATCCTCGAAAAAATTGTTGCGGAGCAGTTAAATGAACACTTAGCGTCTAACAATCTATGTGAAACCTTTCAATCCGGTTTCAGGGCAAATCACTCCACGGAGACAGCTCTCGCAAAAATGACTAATGATCTATTGCTAACGATGGATTCTGATGCGTCATCTATGTTGCTGCTCCTCGATCTTAGCACTGCTTTCGATACCGTCGATCATAATATTTTATTAGAACGTATCAAAACACGAATTGGTATGTCAGACTTAGCCCTGTCTTGGTTTACCTCTTATCTTACTGATAGGATGCAGTGCGTCTCCCATAACAATGTGACCTCGGACTACGTTAAGGTAACGTGTGGAGTTCCCCAGGGTTCGGTCCTTGGCCCTGCACTCTTCAGCATCTACATGCTGCCGCTAGGTGACATCATACGCAAATACGGTATTAGCTTTCTCTGTTATGCTGATGACACCCAACTCTACATGCCCCTAAAGCTGACCAACACGCCGGATTGTAGTCAGCTGGAGGCGTGTTTTAATGAAATTAAATAAATAAATAAATGGGTTGTACTTGTATAGCGCTTTTCTACCTTCAAGGTACTCAAAGCGCTTTGACACTACTTCCACATTTACCCATTCACACACACATTCACACACTGATGGAGGGAGCTGCCATGCAAGGCGCCAACCAGCACCCATCAGGAGCAAGGGTGAAGTGTCTTGCTCAGGACACAACGGACGTGACGAGGTTGGTACTAGGTGGGATTTGAACCAGGGACCCTCGGGTTGCGCACGGCCGCTCTCCCACTGCGCCACGCCGTCCCCAATTAAACAATGGATGTCCGCTAACTTTTTGCAACTCAACGCCCAAAAAACGGAAATGCTGATTATCGGTCCTGCTAGACACCGACCTCTATTTAATGATACAACTCTAACATTTGACAACCAAACAATTAAACAAGGCGACACGGTAAAGAATCTGGGTGTTATCTTCGACCCAACTCTCTCCTTTGAGTCACACATTAAAAGCGTTACTAAAACGGCCTTCTTTCATCTCCGTAATATCGCTAAAATTCGCTCCATTCTGTCCACTAAAGACGCTGAGATCATTATCCATGCGTTTGTTACGTCTCGTCTCGATTACTGTAACGTATTATTTTCCGGTCTGCCCATGTCTAGCATTAAAAGATTACAGTTGGTACAAAATGCGGCTGCTAGACTTTTGACAAGAACAAGAAAGTTTGATCACATTACGCCTGTACTGGCTCACCTGCACTGGCTTCCTGTGCACTTAAGATGTGACTTTAAGGTTTTACTACTTACGTATAAAATACTACACGGCCTAGCTCCATCCTATCTTGCCATTTGTATTGTACCATATGTCCCGGCAAGAAATCTGCGTTCAAAGGACTCCGGCTTATTAGTGATTCCCAAAGCCCAAAAAAAGTCTGTGGGCTATAGAGCGTTTTCATTTCGGGCTCCAGTACTCTGAAATGCCCTCCCGGTAAAAGTTCGAGATGCCACCTCAGTAGAAGCATTTAAGTCTCACCTTAAAACTCATTTGTATACTCTAGCCTTTAAATAGACTCCCTTTTTAGACCAGTTGATCTGCCGTTTCTTTTCTTTTTCTCCTATGTCCCACTCTCCCTTGTGGAGGGGGTCCGGTCCGATCCGCCTGTGTATCGGCTGGGGACATCTCTGCGCTGCTGATCCGCCTCCGCTTGGGATGTTTTCCTGCTGGCTCCGCTGTGAACGGGACTCTCGCTGCTGTGTTGGATCCGCTTTGGACTGGACTCTTGCGACTGTGTTGGATCCATTATGGATTGAACTTTCACAGTATCATGTTAGACCCGCTCGACATCCATTGCTTTCCTCCTCTCCAAGGTTCTCATAGTCATCATTGTCACCGACGTCCCACTGGGTGTGAGTTTTCCTTGCCCTTATGTGGGCCTACCGAGGATGTCGTAGTGGTTTGTGCAGCCCTTTGAGACACTAGTGATTTAGGGCTATATAAGTAAACATTGATTGATTGATTGATTCAGAGGGGTCAATACAAATCTAAAAATATATGTACAGTTGTGGTCAAAAGTTTGTATACACTTGTAATGACATAATGTCATGGCTGTTTTGAGTTTCCTATAATTTCTACAACTCTTATTTTTTTTTGATAAGAGTGATTGGAGCACATACTTGTTTGTCACAAAAAACATTCATGGAGTTTGGTTATTTTATGAATATATTATGGGTCTACTGAAAATATGACCAAATTTGCTGGGTCAAAAGTATACATACAGCAATGTTAGTATTTGGTTACATGTCCCTTGGCAAATTCCACTGCAATAAGGCGCTTTTGGTAGCCATCCACAAGCTTCTTGTAATTCGTCTGGTTGAATTTTTGACCACTCCTCTTGACAAAATTAGTGTGGTTCAGCTAATTTTGTTGGTTTTCTGATATAGACTTGTTTCTTTAGCATTGTCTACAAGTTCTCAATGGGATGTATGTCAGACCTTTGGGACGGCCATTCTAAAACCTTAAGTTTAGCCTGATTTAGCCATTCCTTTACCACTTTTGACATGTGTTCAGGGTCATTGTCCTTTGGGAATACCTAACTGCGCGCAAGACCCAACCTCCAGGCTGATGATTTTAGGTTGTCCTGAAGAATTTAGAGATAATCCTCCTTTTTCATTGACCCATTTACTGTCTGTAAAGCATCAGTTGCATTGACAGCAAATCAGGCCGAGAGCATAATACTACCACCATGTTTGACAGTAGGACATGGTGTTCCTGGGATTAAAGACCTCACCTTTTCTCTTTCAAATATATTGCTGGGTATTGTGGCCAAACAGCTTATTTTGTATTTAATCTGACCACAGAACTTTCCTCCAGAAGGTCTTATCTTTGTCAAAGTGATCAGCAGAAAACTTTAGATGAGCCTTAAGGTGTCTCTTCTAGAGCAAAGGCTTCCGTCTTGCATGGTAGCCTCTCAGTCCTTGGCGATGCAAAACACACTTGACTGTGGACACTGACACCTGTTTCCAGCAGCTTCAAATTCATTACAGACCTGCTTTTTGGTGGTTCTCGGTTGATTCTTGACAATCCTGACCAATTTTCTCTCAGCAGCAGGTGATAGCTTGCATTTTCTTCCTGATCGTGACAGTGACAAAACTGTGCCATGCACTTTATACTTACAAACAATTGTCTGCACAGTTGCTCTTGGGACCTTAAGCTGCTTTGAAATGGCTCCAAGTGACTTTCCTGACTTGTTCAAGTCAATGATTATTTTGTTTACATCTGAATAGAAGAATAGAATAAAAGAATAGAATGAACTTTATTGTCATTTTATTTGCATATAATGAGATTAAAGACTTCAACTTAAGGTGCAGTAGTGGGAACAAATATGGGGTGAAATAAATGACATAAGAGGTAAAAAGGAAAAACTAACAATTGAAATAAACAGACTACTATCCAATAAAAATAATAATCAATCTGTACAATATACAAAACACTATAGAAGTACAAAATACTGTACAATATACAGAACAAGACAAGAGTACCGAAGTAATAAATAACATTCATTGTCGGACGTATTGCACTCGAAGGGTAGTATTGCACAGTAGGGTATTAGGGCATGATATTGTATAGGGGTGAATTATTATTATTTTAAGTTAGAGTTCAACGTGGTGACAGCTTTGGGAAAAAAGCTGTCTCTGAGCCTGTTTGTTCTGGCTCTGATGCACCTGTAGCGCCTGCCTGATGGTAGCAAGTCGAACAGGTGGAAGCCAGGGTGTGTGCTGTCCTTGGTAATGTTTTTTGCTCTGTTGAGGCAACGGGAGTTGTGTAAATCCTTCAGGGAAGGTAGGGGACAGCCGATGAATTTTTGTGAAGTGAAGTGAAGTGAATTATTTTTATATAGCGCTTTTCTCTAGTGACTCAAAGTGTTTTACATAGTGAAACCCAATATCTAAGTTGCATTTAAACCAGTGTGGGTGGCACTGAGAGCGGGTGGGTAAAGTGTCTTGCCCAAGGACACAACGGCAGTGACTAGGATGGCGGAAGCGGTAATCGAACCTGCAACCCTCAAGTTGCTGGCACGGCCGCTCTACCAACCGAGCTATGTGCAGACTTTATGACCCTCTGAATCGCCTGTTTGTCTGCTTCAGTGCAGCTGGCATACCACACTGTTAAGCCAGCACATCTGTGCTGAGTTCCTTTGACTTTCCTATTGTCGTGTTTGTAACCGAGTCCAATGACTGCATCACATTAGCCCTCTTTAAATGGGCTCAGAGAAGTCAACAGGTGTCATCAATCATAATTACTCACATGAAGTTAAGAGGTCATGCCATGAAGCTAATTTGATTTGATTGTAACTTTTCTACATCACCAACATTGATCATGTATGTTGCTGTATGTATACTTTTGACCCACCAGATTTGGTCACATCTTCAGTACACCCATAATAAATTCATAGAAGAACAGAACTTCATGAATGTTTTTTGTGACAAACAGGTATGTGCTCCAAACACTCTATCCCCCCCAAAAATAAGAGTTGTAGAAATTATTGGAAACTCAAGACAGCCATAACATAATGTTCTTTACAAGTGTATGTAAACTTTTGACAACAACTGTATACATTGTAGATCTGTATTAAACATCATCATCTTTTTCTTTCCTTGTTAGTGCGATATTATACAGACAGTAGCCTTTTAGATTAAAATGAACCTGTATAGCTAACTGTATGACAAAAAAAAAACACAATAAACACTTCGTCATTCATGGAAAATATTATTCTTAGTGAGTAAAATTCATTAAACACTAAAATTAAAACATATGCACTTACATGTGCATAATTTAACTTAGTTTTTCTTTTAATCAAATCTCTATAAGAAGCCTTTTATTTTGTGAAATGCAAAAAAAACCCTCCTTAAATTATTTATTTCTGATGTATATGTTATTATCAGGGGTGTGCGCTTTTTTCATATCCATAGTAATGTGTCTGTTTGGCTGTTCAAGTAGAGTAAACAGATTTCAGGGACTTTTGCAAAATGTGAACATGTTTTCAATTTTGGAAAGCCGTTTCAGATGACAGGGCGACTGCCAGAGACAACAATTTGACAAGCCAATCATCATTCAACAAATTGGCTAGACAACAATTTTCTTTTTGACGAAGAGATGTCATTCTTTGTTCCATAAAGTAAGGCCTTTAGAGAAAACACACACTTCTGGCCAAATAAGTTGATGTTTTTTTGCCTGCCCGTATCTCAGTTTACAGTTAATTAAAACAACTTTTTTAAAAATCAATTCAGCAACTGTGGAAATCCCTGCATTGGCATTTTAGCCATTCGTCTTATTGGTTCATATGTCAGTGCAATCACCCACCCGGTATGTATTTATGACCAAGTACATTCATCCTCAATCTCCTGGACATTCGTTCATTTTCTTTAAAGCTTTATCCCCTTCAGAGTCACTGGTCAGAAGAAGCATATCTCTTATGGCTTAGAGGCGTGGTACAGTCTTGACTGGTCGGCAGTTAATCACACTAACGCACGCACGCACGCACGCACACACACACACACACACACACACACACACACACACAAATAACCAGTCACACTCACTTTCACATCTATGGTTAATTACCTGGCATAGTTGTGAGGCAGACCTGCCAACCACTCTTACACTATGCTGCCCACTTAGGACAGCAGTTTAAAGTCAAGAAGTGCACATTCAAAAAACTTTGTTTTGAACCATGACCTTTCCCCCACTACTCTTCTTTTTTCCCCTAAACCAGTCCTTCTCAAGTGGCGGGTGCCCCTGGGTTGAAAAGGATTTGCAAATCCTTAGAGCGACCTCAGGAAATATGCTTTTTTTATGTACCAGAATATGACGAAGTGGATGTAGCACTTGGCTCCACTGTAACCACAGTGGGAGACGAGGAAAAGGTAGTGTGTTGTTTTCTTTAATGTTAATAAACTTAGAATGTTATGCAGAGGTATAGTTATAACAATTTTATAGACACATTAAACTACTTAAAGTCACGTGTAGTGTGTGTGTGAGGGGAGGGGGGAGGGGGGGGGGATTTGCTATTTCTTAGGTGGGCGTAACAGAAAATAATTGAGAAGCACTTTCCTAAACTATCCACCTGTTTAAGGTCTTCTACATATACGCCACAGACCATACCAACATAGCAAGACTGATAGTTGCCAACTGCACCCCGATTATTGAGGCAATCAAGGCTAAGATTACTTCAATAATCATCCCCTCCTTAACCACTGGTTCTGTTGCAGGAACTGTCAAACTCACGAACAAAAAAACCAACATCCCCCCCTCCCCCCAAAAGTGTCACATAAAAACTTCAGACTATCTCCAATCTGCTATAGTCCAAGAACATGCTGTTGATTCAAGAGTCAAAGAACCCCTCTGTGCCAGTGACCTCGTTGATACATTCCAGTTTGGATTTCCGTCCTCACTGCAGCCCCAAAATCCAAACGGCTTACAAATTACCTTCACCTCTCCTCTGTTTTCTGGTATGGAGTTTGTTCATCCTATCAAACTAGACCTTCAGCACAGCATTCTATACCATCCGTTATTCCTTCCCTCTGTCTTACCTGTGTTCAAAATCACTGGCACTGCAGTCTTATGGTTTAAATCCTACCTTTTGGATAGACACCGGTTATTTTACATCAACAACTCTAAATCACTCATTGTACAATATCCCAATGCCCCCAGGGTGTAATTATTTTTCTCTTCTTTTCATTTATAATGTTTTCCCCCTTGGCCAACTAACATACCATCATAGTCTTAAGTAACACTGCTTTACCAAAGTCAACCGGCTTCACATTTCCACCACAACCATTACTGCTGTTACTTACTCTACCCTGACCAAATAAATTATTACAAAAAATAGGCTCTGAAACATTTGTTACCCCATATTTCGGATGTAGTGTAAAGTCTAATATAATCAAATTTGATTAGTATGAACAAAAGCTATTTAGCGACCAGCACTCTAAATTAGCTTTTAAATTACTAAGCTGAAGATTTTCTATTGGACAGATAAATCACCCCGATGACACTTTTTAGAATTAGAGATCTTTCAGACATCTACGAAAACAGATGTTTGGTAGATCCATTAAGCACAAGCAAGTGTGTCGGTCAAGTCAGAACATCATTAAATGTTATAACCTCTAGCATGTCATCAGCAAAAAAAGTCATCAATTGGGCAGCACGTTGTCCTCCCCCAATTCGTTGTGAAGATCATGTCAGTCAACGTGATAAATGGTCAGGCTCGCGATCAAGATAAAAAGAAAGAGGAGCAGACTTGGCGGTTCAACAGGTTTTAGGCTTGGAGCGGTGGATGCATTCTTGAATGTCTCTGTGTCTTCCTCTGCTGATGTCTCAATCTGTCCTTATCCGCCTCTTGCTTTTGCTCCATCCATCTCCATTTCCTCCTCCCCAGTGGGCTCGTGAAATGAAGCTGATAATGTTTCCCTGATGTTTGCCCCAAATGTTGCACTTTGTCTGGAAGCAATGATACAATTATTCATTATGCTTATTCATTATCCTCCACAAAGGTGTTGATTTAATGTGGTTTGCTTTGTTTTTCAGTTTTCAAATCTTTGCATCAATAATGTGTGTTTTTTTAATGTCATTTAAAGCACATGTATTCCCCTTTTGAAATTACATTAAAATTGAGGTGAAACTAAACAAAAATGAATATCTTGCAAAAGTACATGTCAGTAATTCAACTTCAAATGTGAAACTAATAAATAATATGTGATATAAACTCATTCCATGCAAGGTGAAACATGTCAAGCCTTTATTTGTTATAATTTTGATGAGCATGGCTTACACTTTTTGAAAACCCCTAATTTGTTGAGATTTGTAATTCAAGGTTTTCATAAACTGTAAACCATAATCCTCAAAATTATATCAAAAGAAAGCTTGAAATATATTGTAATATGTTATCAGCATATGCAAGGCATCCGTGCAGTATAAAAAACAAGTCTTAAATCCAACCATTTTAATTTAAGACCTTCAAATGTCTAAATTTCACATCAAATCTCATAAAAGGTCCAAAATACGATTTCCAAAAGATTTTAAAAATCAATTTACGTTACTTTTATTTCAAACATGTGTAAACTTCAATCTTGCTTTTAAATGTTTTGATTTTTGAGGACGCTATAATGTATCTACAGTACAAAACAAAACTGAAGTAATTAATCTCGCACGGACAGCTGGGTTGCTGTGCGCGCGTTGTTACAGCTTAGCATAGCAGTGGAGAAAACTTATCGAAAGCCCAGTTACAGCTTAAAATGGGTAAGTGCAAGTTCAAAGATTTGTGGCTCCAGAACGATCAATTTGATGCATGCTTGAAGCCGGCGGATGGAAATATATTAAGTGTTTATAGGACCTGGATGTGTAGCCATCCAGGAGGGAAGCGTTTGTAAACATTGCAGTGAAAGTGAATGGAATGATAATGTAAAATTCTAAATTCTGGGATAAATCTGTGTCTACAGCTGCTGAAATACAACAAACACTTGCACAACAATACTAGAATCAACTTAACCCCCCAACCCCCAAATGAGTGTTATGTGGGTAGTGTAGGAGATCAATATAAGATGTTTAGTGGTGAAATCATACTAATACATACAGTCTGCTCTAACAAATTTATCTGTGGTAGTGGTGTACTTACAACAGTAAAACTATAAAAAAATAAAATAAAAAGAATCCCCATATAATATTTCCATTATGTATTTTTCAATAATTTCAGGTCAGCTTCTCATGCCTAATCTTCAAGTTTATACATCAACTGACATTAAAAGCTATAAAGGTTGTCTGCTTTCTTTTATTGTGGGTGAGCAAAACAAATAAGATTTGCGAATGTCATCTTGTCGTGCTACAATAAAAACTAGTCCTTGATTAGTAGCAATATGTTAACAGAAAAGTCACAGGAAACAGATAAAAATGTATTCATACATACCAGATACAAAATTAAAAGAGCAGATTTGAATGCTATCCACATTATTCACACCAGCATTCTGTTTGAGAATTGCAAGCTATAATTGCCTTCTGTCTTTTTAAACAATCACTTTGTCTGCACTCTCTGTTTTTCACAACTTTGTGCAGTTACAGTCATAGTACTGTAGATGTATTTATCTGTTTTCTCAATTCTGTCTGCTGCAAAAATACTGCAAAAGTTAACCATTTAGCTTTAGCAGAGGTGCTAACAGTCCCCTTCACAGACAATGTATTGTGCATTCCTCTACCATTGCTGACGTTCTGGTTATTGTCACATAAAATACTTGATATGAAGCCCACTGCACCTTTTGCAAGAAAACAGTTATTTGACAATTCTGATAAATGGCTGTTAGATTGTTGTGTGTCTATCTGTGTTGGCCCTGCGATGAGGTGGCGACTTGTCCAGGGTTTACCCTGCATTCCGTCTGAGTGCAACTGGAATAGGCTCCAGGGACAAGCGGTTTAAAATGAATGGATGGATGGTTTATAATAGAAGGGCTTCTGGTGTATTTAGTTAGTTTAACCATTTTGTTTTCTAACGTGAAAGCAGTGAATGTATTTGTGGCGATCTCCGACCTCGATCCTCTGTTCCTTTGCAGGAAACACCACACCTTGGCTCAGTGGGTTACACTCTTTTATTATTTTTACAACAGTTTATCGTTCAGAGTTCCTTTTCAGCTTTTCAGCTTCTGTCTCTTCACGCTCAACAGCGGGCTCCTCCGTCTGGCTCTCACTCCCAGTTTGCCAGCCCCGCTAATGGTTTCCAACGCTGCTGATAAAGGAAACAGGTGATTAGATAGCTCGTCCCAGCTGAGGTATCTGCTCACCTGATTGCTGCTTCACGACCGGCTGCCGCACATGCTCCGCCCGCAGGGGACGCGTAGGACAGGCCCCTCTCCACATGCCTCCACCGCCCGATTCAGGCCGGGCAGTCGTCCTGCCGCGGCCACTCCCCCCCTCCTCCCCTGGGTGAGAGAGGAAGTCGGCCACGGCCATCTGACTCCCCGGCCTGTGGACCACCCGGAAGTTATAAGGCTGTAGCGCAAGGTACCACCGGGTGATCCTCGCGTTAGTATCCCTCATGCGGTGGAGCCACTGGAGCGGTTTGTGGTCCGAATAGAGGCTGAAGGCGCGTCCCAACAGGTAGTAACGGAGGGCCCCCACCGCCCACCGGATGGCGAGGCACTCCCTCTCCACCGTGCTGTACCTCGCCTCCCGGTCCGACAGCTTACGGCTGAGATATAATACGGGGCGGTCGACACCCCCCACCTGCTGGGAAAGTACCGCCCCCAGCCCCCGACTCGACGCGTCCGCCTGCAGACAGAAAGGGATGTCAAAATTAGGCATGTGCAGCACCGGCTCCTCACAAAGTGCATTTTTTACCTTCTCAAATCCCTGCTGGCACTGCTCCGTCCACTGGACCAGTTCGGGAGCACCCTTTCGGGTGAGGTCAGTTAATGGACCAGTCCAATCCGCGAACCGCGGAATGAACCTCCGGTAGTACCCTGCCAGTCCCAAGAACTGCCTCACCTCTTTTTTTGTCTCGGGAGGTGGACAGGCTGCTATCGCCGCCGTTTTGTCCACCTGCGGCCGCACCTGCCCCCCCCCCCCCCCCCCCCCCCCCAAGTAGTACCCCAGATACTGTACCTCCCTCCGTCCAACCGCGCACTTCGCCGGGTTGGCAGTGAGCCCTGCCCGCCTCATGGACTCGAGCACCGCCCCCACCCGCTGCATGTGTTGTTCCCAGCTGTCACTCTGGATGATGACATCATCCAAGTACGCAGCTGCGTATGCAGCGTGGGGCCGCAGCACCCGGTCCATGAGACCCTGGAACGTGGCAGGCGCACCGAACAAGCCGAACGGAAGTGTTACGAACTGGTACAAACCGTCCGGAGTGGAGAAGGCCGTTTTTTCCCTGGACTCTGGTGATAAGGGAATCTGCCAGTAGCCCTTGGTTAAATCCAGTGTGGTGAAAAAATTAGAAGTGCCCAGCCGACCTAGGAGCTCGTCGACCCGGGGCATTGATTATGCGTCAAAACGTGACTGATCATTCACCCTGCGGTAATCTACACAGAAACGCACGGTCCCATCCTTTTTCCCTACCAAAACAATGGGACTACACCATGCGCTGTGAGATTCTTCTATCACTCCCATTTCAAGCATTTTTTTTAATTCCTCTCTCACAACTTTACGCTTGTGTTCGGGGAGCCTGTATGGCCTAGACCGCACCGTAATCCCCGGGCTAGTCTCAATGTGGTGTTGGATGAGATTCATGCGGCCGGGCCGTGATGAGAACACGTCAGAAAAGCGCTGCTGTAACTCAGCTACCTCCGCCCGCTGTGTCAATGTAAGCTGGTTGTCACAGGAAAGCGGAGGGGTGGGTCCAGAGTGTGGGACCTCTGGCCCCAACTCCTCTTCCTCCTTCACCACCGTCGCCATGGAAACAAGCTCCGCCTGTCTCCATGCCTTCAGCAGATTTATATGATATAATTGTGTGTCCCCCCGACGGTCCGAGCGCCGAACCTCATAATCCACATCACTCACTTGCCGTGTGACCTCAAAGGGTCCTTGCCACTTTGCAAGTAATTTAGAGCTTGAAGTTGGGAGCAATACAATCACTTTTTCTCCCGGTGTGAATTTACGCAGTTGAGTCCCCTTGTTGTACGTGCGGCGCTGATGCTCTTGGGCACGGAGCAAAATCTCGCGTGACAAGTGCCCCACCTGGTGGAGTTTTGCTCGCATGTCAAGGACGTATTGTATTTCATTTTTGCTGGAGCTTGGACTCTCCTCACAGCTTTCTTTAATAACGTCCAAGACTCCGCGAGGCCTCCGGCCATACAATAACTCAAACGGTGCAAAACCAAGCGAGGCCTGAGGTACCTCCCGCATCGCGAACATGAGGGGATCCAACCATTTATCCCAATTTTGTTTGTCCTCGTGAATAAACTTACGGATCATTGTTTTCAGTGTTTTATTCAGCCGCTCCACCAGCCCATCAGTTTGCGGATGATACACACTGGTGCGGATCGATTTTATCCCCAACAATCCATACAATTCTTTTATTGTGCGCGACATAATGGACGTGCCCTGGTCGGTTAGGATCTCTTTCGGGATCCCAACCCGGGAAATGACCTTGAACAGTGCTTGCGCAACACTATTGGCGGAAATAGAGCGCAGCAGCACTGCCTCGGGATAGCGCGTTGCGTAATCCACTAGGACTAAAACAAAGCGATATCCCTGTGTGCTCGGGTGAAATGGTCCGATGAGGTCCATGCCCATTCTCTCGAAGGGGACCTTTATGAGGGGTAATGGGCGTAATGGTGCCCTTGGGGTGGCCGCTGAATTCACCAGCTGGCAGTCCAGGCAGACGACGCACCAGCGGCGCACATCCGCCCGGAGGCCTGGCCAATAGAAACGGACCATGACCCGATTAAGTGTCTTGTCATACCCCATATGTCCAGCCATCGGGTTTTCATGCGCCGCCCGGAAAACCATTTCCCGGTGGCGTTTTGGCACCAACAACTGGGTGCATTCCTCCCCTGTTTGCGTGTCACGGGCCACTCGGTAAAGTCTATCCCTAATTACTGAAAAATGAGGGAATACCCGCGCTTTCCCTGGGCGCACCAGGTGACCGTCAATAAAGTCGACCTGGTCCCAGGCCTCGCGCAAGGTTTCATCACGGGACTGTTCTACGGGAAAGTCCTCCGTAGGTAACCATCGAGGAGCCGGGGGGGCCTCCCGCGACGCCCCCGCCGGTTCAAGCTCGGCACTCCCGGATGAAACGGCGTCGCCACTAAGAACAGCGCGAATATTACCCTCTCCTACTGTCCGTGAACGCACCCCAACACATTGTGCCAATAAATCTCTGAACCCCGGCCAATTCGTGCCCAAAATTACGGGGTGCGAGAGGTGCGTACTTACAGCTACCTCGACTTTATGTTTTTGTTTGCCATATGCAATTTCCACTGGTACAATCGGATATTCGTGCACATCCCCATGAATACACCTGATTTTCACCCGTGTTGCTTGCCTCAAAACCCCGGGCCGAACCAGATTCTGGTGGATCAAGGACTGTTTACAGCCCGAATCCACCATTGCCCGGTATGTACCCCCTTGTAACCTTACCGGTACACGGTACATCTCTCCGTGATCGGGCGCAGGTGCTGGAGGCCCGACAACCCGCATCACCTGCCCCACCTCCATCAGGGAGCACTCCCTGCGCACGTGACCGGGCTGTCCGCACCCCCAACACACCGGGCCCGGAATTTGATTCGCACTCTGTGAGGGAAGCCCTCTATCTGCAGCGCCGGCACCCTGCAACAAAAAAACACCAGTTAGTTCGTGATTTTCCCGCGTCCCCCCTTTTGTGGTATGTGTGTGGGTGTGTGTATGTGCATTTTGCTTTCTGTCCGCCTGGGGAACCTGTCCGTGTTGCCCAGGCGATTTTGCTCTCTCCATCGCCCCCCATCGCGGGGCGAGCCGATGGCGGGGTGCTGCAGCGGGTTCCGTGGCCATCCTTGGCGTCGCCTCCCGCTGCACGGCCAGGTGTTCCTCCGCCAGTTTTACAGCAACCTTGACATCCGGGGGGCTGTGGTACCTGACCCAGGCTGCGGTCCTCGTCGGGATGGCCTCCAAGAATCGCTCCAGGACTATGGCCTCCAGCATCCCCGGGTCCTGACCATTTGGCTGGAGCCATCTCGTCGCTGCGTCTCTCAGCCGGTGCGCAAAGACGAATGGCCGGTCTTCTGGTTCCAGTCTCATCGCCCGGAACCTCCTTCTGTGGTCTTCCTTGCTGCTGCCGACCCGGTCTAAGATGGAATGTCGGAGGTTGGCGTATTGCATGCGGGCGGTTGCCGGGAGACTCAACACCGCCCACTGCGCCTCCCCCACCAGGAGCGGCAGCAGCTCCGCGCCCCACTCCTCTTCCGGCCATCTGTTCGCCACCGCCGTTGCTTCGAACACGTCAAGGAAGGTTTGTGGATCCTCCCCCTCCACCATGCGCTTCATGGTCGAGGTTCCTCCTGTTGTCTCTGCCCTGTCCATCAAGGTTTTCAGCAGCTGTGCCTGCTGCTGACTTGCTGCTTACACTTGCGCCAGCACTTGGCCAAGCGCTTCCAGCGGGGTTGGTGCCGACATTTTCTGTGGGACCTTTTTTTTTTTTTTTTTTTGTTGGGCGCCACTGTGGCGATCTCCGACCTCGATCCTCTGTTCCTTTGCAGGAAACACCACACCTTGGCTCAGTGGGTTACACTCTTTTATTATTTTTATAACAGTTTATCGTTCAGAGTTCCTTTCCAGCTTTTCAGCTTCTGTCTCTTCACGCTCAACAGCGGGCTCCTCCATCTGGCTCTCACTCCCAGTTTGCCAGCCCCGCTCATGGTTTCCAACGCTGCTGATAAAAGAAACAGGTGATTAGATAACTCGTCCCAGCTGAGGTATCTGCTCACCTGATTGCTGCTTCACGACCGGCTGCCGCACATGCTCCGCCCGCAGGGGACGCGTAGGACACGCCCCTCTCCACAGTATTCATATATTTACAATTCATTCCGGATCTCTGATTTTCCTTCATGTCTTTGTACTACTTTTTTGTCCATATGGATGTGAAATGGTCTTAATGGTATTCATTATGGTCTTTTAAAAAGTCTTAAATTTGACTTTTTAAAATCTGCAATGACGCTGCTTGTAAATCTAATTGCTGGGATAAACAAACAATATTCAAATGTTAAAAATTTCACCTGTGTATGTAAATATAGTGAACTGTTTGCAAGAGAACGGGAAGACTAAAGCATCCAGAAGATGTACAGCAGGACACTATCATTAGACACTTCCTCCTGTCTTTTTCGTGTGTGTGTTCCTCCAACAATGGAGGTACAGCCTTGAAAACTGGTACAATCGCTGTAAATTAGGTCAGTTCAGTTCAGTTTCAGTTTATTTTGAACATGCATATGATACAATGTAATGCATCACACAATTCCAGTTGTTTCAAATACAGCACGTCCGAAAAGGAGTAGCAGGAAGCAGAGCTTATTTAATCCTACCCCTTTTCATACCATAGCAATTTTATCCAAATTCCTTGGTCTTTGTAACAGAACAGTGAAAAAATAAATAATGAACACATAATATACAAATACAGCATACAAATATTAGATACATAAATAATATTTGTCTCAATAACAAGGAAAAAAATGGGTTCAAGATGTTCATAATAATTCTTGTTCTGCATTCTTTGTGAACATTAATAGTTTGAACAGTCTCTTAAACTGAATCATATTGGTGCTTTGTTAGATTTATTTAGTTCATCCGTTCCATAATTTAATTCCACATTCTGATATACTAATGTTTTCAATTAGATTTTCCTCTTAAAGTTATATTTCTCTTCTTTTGTTGAAAATAATTGTTGTACATTCTTGAGTAGCAGGTTATAGTTTGTTTTATACATAATTTTAGCTGTTTGCAAATGCACCAAATTGTTGAATTTAAATAATTGTATTTTTTGTAAATAAAGGGTTTGTATGTTCTCTACATCCAACATTATGTATTTTTCTAATTGCTCTTTTTTGTCAAGCAGTTATTGAATAAAGCACACATTTGTAGTTGTTTCCCCATATTTCTGAACAATAACTAAGATATTTCCCCCAGGGATCAATAAAGTACTTTCTATTCTATTGTATTCTATTCTATATGGTAACACTAGCGAGCAGTAGAGAATGTGAAGTGATTTTTGGTCCAGAACATGTTTTGCTTTATTCATTATTGATGTGTTTCTTGCTACTTTATGTTGTATATTTTTGAGAAGAGATTTCCAATCTATTATTACACCGAAAAATGTGTTTTCTTTTATCCTTTCAATATTTACTTCATCTATCTGTATTTGTGTTTGACTTTTTCTTCTACTGTTACCAAATAGCATTATTTTAGTCTTACTGACATTCAAAGATTGTTTGTTTTTGTCAAACCATCTTTTTAATTAGTTAATTTCTTCTGCTATTATTTGTATTATCTTCTGTGTGTTCTCTCCTGAACAAAATGCCTTTGTATCATCTGCAAATAATACTAACTTTAAGTCCTTTTTAACTTTACAAATGTGATTTATATAGAGATTGAACAATTTTAGTCTATATATTGATCCCTGAGGTACGCCACAAGATATTTTTAGCTCTGTGGAATTGTGTTCGCCTGTCTTCACGTATTGCTTCCTGTTGGTTAAGTAGCTTCTTATCCAGTTCAAGACCAACCCTCTGATGCCATATTGTTCTAATTTGTTTATTATGATTTTATAATTATTTGTGTCAAATGCTTTTGTTTAATCCATGAACACTGCAGCAGCACGTTTTTTTTTTTTACCATCTATTGCATTTGTGATCTCTTCCAATATTTCAATTAACGCCATTGGTGTTGAGCTGTTAGCTCTGTATCTGTATTGTTTGACTGTGAGTGTTTTGTTGTTATTTATGAATTTGTCTAATATGTCGTTAAACAGTTTTGCAATGATTTTAGAAAAATGCGGAAGTAGAGAAACAGGTCTGTAGTTTGTAAACTGGTGTTGGTCTCCAGTCTTATAAATCGATACGATTTTTGCTATTTTCATTTTATCTGGGAATTTGAAATGATAGGTTGCTGATATATGTTAAAGGTTCTGAGATCTCTTCAACAACCTTTTTTTTATCCTTTTCATATCAATTTCGTTGCAATCAGTTGAAGTCTTGAATTGAACTTTTTTCACAATATTGATTATTTCCTCTTTTGTCACTCCTTCTAGGAACAGAGTTGGGGTTCTAGCTATAGTGTAATTCAAGTCCTGAACTGACTCAGGATCTGGAATCTTTTCCTCCAGATTTGGTCCAATTTTCACAAAGTACTTATTGAAGCTTTCAACTACTTCGTTCAAATTGTAATTTTTCACATTTCCTTCTAAGAAGTATTTAAGATAGTCCTTTTTAGCACCGTTTTTAAATATGCTATTTAGGATCCCTCATGTTGCCCTCATATTGTTTTTGTTTTGGTCCAATAATTGACTGTAATATTATTTTCTACATGTTTGTAGTATGCCAGTTAGCTAGCGTGTTCTTATACGTTTTCTACTCGTTTTCTGCTTCTGTAGATCTTTGTGTTATAAATGTTCTATATAGTGTATTCTTCTTTTTGCAAGAAATATGCCAATCGCCTCATGCTTTTTACCAGAGAAGCACTGCCTGAAAAATCTATTTCAGGTTTTAACTAACAGCACAGTGGCACTGGGACCTTCTCTGTGGATTGATCTACGTGGACCCCGACTTAAACAACTTGAACAACTTATTCGGGTGTTACCATTTAGTGGTCAATTGTACAGAATATGTACTGTGCAATCTTCAAATAAAAGTTCCAATCAATCAATCAATGCCATGGATTCCTTTGGGGTATTCACTCTCACAAACATGTACAGTGTGTAATATTCATTAAAGACTCAATAAGTGTGATTGGTTTTTGGTCGCAATGTGCCAAATCGTTGCTTGACATATGATTAGTCCAGGGTGTCAAGAATTCCAAAATTGGTGTATCAACCAAGAAAATAGATTATTGTTGGTACCATCAGCTTTCTGAATGCTCGCCAGTAACAATTGACAATGATCTTTTTGCCAGAGTGTTGCCTAGGGAAAACACATAACATCAGCACTCCAAGCAATGCAAATATAGTTGAATCGGATGCTTGACATTTAATTTATTTGTTAGATTGAGAAGAATCTAGTTACTGTATGATTGCAATCAAAGTATATACTGAATATTTTTTTCTCAAAGAGATGTGATGTCTTTTGGCAGAACTACCCCAGGAATAGACACCCAGGATGGAGTCGTGGATCGGTGGCCTACCATGCAGGTCAGCCTTTTTTTCGTTCTATTTGGGTATTGTATGGTATCTTCTTCAAATGTGTGAAAGCAACAGAATAAGAGACAACCCTCTGTATCATCCGCTTGGTCTTTGTTTGCGTGATGCATTGAATGTGTAGAATTCCTTCTGAATGCAAAAGGTGAATGGGAGACTGTACATCTGTATCATCTTTCTGTTGACTTTTGGACACAAATATCACAGGGCAGCATCTCAAGAGGGATGTAAGGGTGCTTTGCGCAGAGATCAAGGATGATACAAGTTGATAATCAAGACCTGTATTGTGAAGATCTCTCTCTCCGTCAGTGGGGGAGTGTCATTTCATAATGTGAAAGAAGCACCAAAATGTTATCTTTATCTCTTTCCACACATGTGACGTCTTAGATGTCTGTTAGAACAGATCTGCCAACCTTATCTGCTCAGGCATTTACAATACTCCATTGTAGGCATCAGTGCCTGCACTGTCACTGTTAAACGCGCAAAACCTAAATATCACAATAAGAAACCGGTAATGGAAAACACCTATGTTTTGAAAGACCTCTCAAATATCGTTAAAACCTTTTTACGCTGTCGTGAGGTGTTTTTTTCAGACGTTTTGATATTGAAGTGTGTCGCAAAAACATAATGGAAACCCTTTTTTTCGCATTTAGAGGGCACATAAACACCTGATAAGACATGTCTGTGAATTTCTCATTCACAATTCTCTCCCAAAAATCCCTTATTTGTGGCCGCTGCGATATGTAAGGACGTTGCCTTTGAGTGATCACCCGCTGCCTTTTTCTTCTATTGACAATCACGGCAACAGCGGTAGCTGCAATTGTAATCACAGCTCCAAAACCATGGTATCGCATAGCGTCAATCTTCCACAAAGTGGCATTCCCAGGACAAGATTTTACGAGAATTTGGGCTCATGGCGCAAAACACCATTTAATGGAAGTACCCACAAGTTGCAAATGTACTTTGTCGAAATTTTTGAAATAGCGCTTTTATTTTGCAAAAAACTATAATGGAAACGCAGCCATTGACAAGAAATTAACAATCAACTTCTGCTGCCATGATCTGATAATAGAAGCAGCTGCTAATGCTGCAGCAGCTTCCCTCTCTTTTTCCACATCACCCACTGCCACACTATCTTTTTAGGAGGCATTTGGGTAATAGCCTAGCTTACTCTAAGTAGTGTTTTTGTCTGAAGCATCTATTTTGTTTTGCTCCAACAGGAGTTTTTCAGTCTGGATACGCAGGTCACGATGACTGCTTTTATTGGACCTGGAGCAAATATTACTGCAAAACAGGATCATTTGGAAGTATTATTTATAGTTTCCATAATTTTTCACTGGTACTTGTAGCACACCCGCTTGCAATGCAACAGACTTAATTTCTATGGACAGCAAGTGTAATGTGCTTTTGGAGACTGTCCTCGTGGCCAAGTGACTGTCAGGGCTCGTGTGAAATCCACATGTGAGCAGCTCAGGGAAGATATGGGGCCAGAAATGACAGTAGTTGTTTTACCATTACCCCTAGAAATGCTTTAAACCTAAATATCACAATAAGAAACTTGTAATGGAAACACCCACATTTTGAAAAACCTCTCAAATATCGCTACAACATCTTTACACTGAATTCCTCTTTTACAATTCTCTCCCAAAGATCCCTACCCTACGCAATGACGTTGCCTTTGAGCGATCACCCGCTGTCTTTTTCTTCTATTGACAATCCCGGCAACAGCTGTGGCTACAATTGTAGTCAAAGCTCCAAAACCATGGAATTGCAGAGTGTCCATCATCCTCAAAGTGGAGTGTCGCGGGACGAGAAGAAGAAGAATGGCGGCTCATGACGCAAAACACCCTTTAATATAAACACCTACAAGTTGCAAATGTACTTTGTCGCAATTTTTGAAATTTGCTTTTATTTTGCGAAAAAAATGCAATGGAAACACAGCTAACGACAGCAATGCTTTGAAGAAAAACTATCTCCACGTAGTCTTCGAGTCATGTGTTCTGAAACCATGTTGGTGACAAAAGTAACTGGGCAATGTTAATGTAGGCATACTAGACAAATTGAAAAACTAACTGGCCTGGTGTGACTTTGGAATTGTATTTAATAAAGTACTTATTGTCTTTGTTTTGGAAGGTTTATATGTTTTTAAATATGGCTCACAAAAGTGCCCGCACCTGTCATATTGCATTTCTTAAGTGACCTTACTTAGAATAGTCACATTGGTATAGATGTTCTGTACTCTGAAAATAACTTTACACAATGTTTGTTACTGAAATTATTTCCTCTCCTCCATGATGACATCACATACTGTAGCTGGTGGATGCTAGGCACCTTGTTCTCTTCCACTTTCCTTCCAATTGAGGATGCCCTCAATTGCTCAGTTCTTGAAATAGAGATAATCGTGTACGCTCCATCACTTTCACCTTCATTATGCACTGTTTCAGATTGTCACAGTGCGTTAGAATTCATGTTTCCCTCAAAAACCGTAGCTCCCCAATATTTCAGTTGTCGATTTCCACGATGCTTGATACTGTTTATTCGATACTACTATGAAAATTAAAAAACAAACCGAACAAATGTGCTTTTAGATGCCTGTACTTTATTGAAAACATGTTTCAAACATTTAAGTTTTTAAGATCATTGTGCTTCAACATATTTTTGCACAGAATTCAAATGGCAGCCGCAGCTGCTAAGAGGTAACTATACATTCAAAAGAGAACAGCAGTGGCATATCCAGTAAATCTAAACAAAAAATAATGTTCTTGAGATTATTTCGGTTTGGTAGTAGCTAGGGCTGCGAATCTTTGGGTGTCCCACGATTCGATTCAATATCGATTCTTGGGGTGACAACTCGATTATATATCAATTTTTTTCGATTCAACGCGAATCTCGATTCAAAAACGATATTTTTCCGATTCAAAACGATTCTGTATTCATTCAATACAAAGGATTTCAGCAGGATCTACCCCAGTCTGCTGACATGCAAGCAGAGTAGTAGATTTTTGTAAAAAGCTTTTATAATTGTAAAGGACAATGTTTTATCAACTGATTGCAATAATGTAAATTTGTTTTAACTATTAAACGGACCAAAAATACGACTTATTTTATCTTTGTGAAAATATTGGACACAGTGTCTTGTCAAGCTTATGAGATGCGATGCAAGTGTAAGCCACTGTGACACTATTGTTCTTTATTTTTATTTTTATAAATGTCTAATGATAATGTCAAAGAGGGATTTTTAATCACTGCTATGCTGAAATTATAACTAATATTGATACTGATGTTGATAATATTAATTTTTGTTTCACTACTTTTGGTTTGTTCTGTGTCGTGTTTGTGTCTCCTCTCAATTGCTCTGTTTATTGCAGTTCTGAGTGTTGCTGGGTCAGGTTTGGTTTTGGAATTGGATTGCGTTGTTATGGTATTGATGTGTATTGTTTTGGATTGATAAAAATAAAAAAAATTACATTTATGTTTTTTTTAAATCGATTAAAAAAAAAAAAGAGAATCGATTCTGAATCACAACGTGCGAATCACGATTCGTATTCGATCGATTTTTTCCCACACCCCTAGTAGTAGCATTTATGATGCCATCAATAAAATAGACGTATAAAAGTGACGTGAATTATATTTATATAGCACGTTTTCTCTAGTGACTCAAAGCTCGAACCTGGAACCCACAAGTTGCTGGCACGGCCGCTCTACCAACCGAGCCACGCCGCCCCGAGGCTATGAGAAAATAAATACATATATTTGTGTTTTATTTGTTATTTGTATCAACATTTCATTATGCCTTATGCGTCAGACTAGATCTGACCAAGCTAAGTCTAAGACTAGATCTGACCAATCTAAATCTATGAGCATGAACTGATGAAGCCTATTTGGATGAGAGGCAAAATGTTTTCTAAGACAAACCAAACCGTCCATTTGCGATCGATTGAATGCCCTGATATTACAATGACTTGGATAAATGAGAATATCCATAGATATGCCTTTCCGGTCTATTTTTGCAGGGTTTTTTTTGTTTATTTCTACAATGTGCCACTGGCACATAAAAACAACTGCGTTTAGCAAATAGCCCCCAGGCCACACTTTTCCTTCCTAGTGAAATAAGTAAACCCAGTTGTGTTCAAAGGGTTGCTGATCAACAAAAAAGAGTCTCTTAGCTATGTTTCCTTAGGACTCACGGAAGTGATGAAAGTTGGGTTGCAGGCTTCTGGAGGCTTTCTGCACAATTTGGTACAAATCCAACACCAGTTAAATTGAATAGACTGCAAAGACTAAGTATATTTAATGCCATCCTTCCATTTTCTACCGCTTATCCCTTTGTTCGAACGTAATTTTTTTTTTTTGCCAATTATCATTAAAATCATCAATTAGAATTTAATGGCAGCAACACATTGCAAAAAAAGTTGGCACAGGGGCATTTTTACCACTGTGTTACATGTTCTTTTCTTTTAACAACACTCAGTAAACGTTTGGGAATTGAGGAGACCAATTTTAGAAGGTTTTCAGGTGGAATTCTTTCCCATTCTTGTTTGATGTACAGCTTAAGTTGTTCAACAGTCCAAGGTCTCCGTTGTGGTACTTTAGGCTTCATGTTTTGCCACACATTTTCAATGGGAGACAGGTCTGGTTCTTTTCAACTTTGGACTCGTCAGACCACTGAACACTCTTACACTTTACTTCAGTCCATCTTGAATGAGCTCAGGCCCAGCAAAGCCAGCGGCGATTTTATGTGTTGTTAATAAATGGCTTTCGCTTTGCATAGTAGAGTTTTAACTTACATTTACAGATGTAGCGAGAAACTGTAGTTACTGACAGTGGTTTTCTGAAGTGTTCCTGAGCCCATGTGGTGATATACTTTACACACTGATGTCGAAAGTCACGGGCATTCAACGTTAGTTTTTAGCTTTGCAGTGATTTCTCCAGATTCTCTGAACCTTTTGATAATATTACGGACCGTAGATGGTTAAATCCTTAAATTCTTTGCATTAGATAGATAGATAGTACTTTATTGATTTCCTTCAGGAGAGTTCCTTCAGGAAAATTAAAATTCCAGCAGCAGTGTACAGAGTTGAGATCAATTTAAAAAAGTAAATAATGGGGGTATAAATGGAAACAAAATAGAGAAATATTACAATAAGAATAAGAATAAAAATAAAAAGCAACAATGGGAATACAAATATAACAGTGAAATAAGAATATAACAAGAGAAACTAGGCAGTAGTGCCCATGTTATGAAAACGTATTGCACTGTTATTGTTTTGCATCCCCTGTCATCCTAGAACCCCCCACCCCCCGCACCAGAGAGGAGTTGTACAGTCTAATAGCATGTGGGACAAAGGAGTTTCTGAGTCTATTAGTCCTGCACTTGGGATGAAGCAGTCTAGCACTGAACAGGCTCCTCTGGCTACTGATAACTGTATACAGAGGGTGACTGCTATCATCCAGGATGCTCACTAGTTTTTCCACTGTCCTCTTCTCTGCCACCGTCACCAGTGAGTCCAGTTTCATTCCGATTGTAGAACCGCCCCGCCTGATCAGTTTCTCCAGTCTGGAGCTGTCCTTCTTAGATGTACTGCCCCCCCAGCACACTACCATGTAGAGCAGAACACTGGCAACCACAGACTGGTAGTACATCCACAGGAGTTTTCTACAAATGTTGAAGGAGCGCAGTCTCCTGAGGAAGTACAGCCTGCTCTGTCCTTTCTTGTACAGGTGGTCCGTGTTAACAGTCCAGTCCAGCTTATTGTCCACCCAAACCCAGAGGTACTTGAATGAGTCCACGGTCTGTACCTCAACTCCCTCGATCACAATAGGTTGTGACTGTGGACTCGACCTCCCAAAGTCAATGACCAGCTCCTTGGTCTTTGACGGATTGAGCTGCAAGAGGTTTGTGTGGCACCAAACAGCAAAGTCCCTCACCAGGTTCCGAAACTCCTCCTCTCTGCCGTCCCTGATGCACCCGACGATGGCAGTGTCGTCCGCGTACTTCTGGACGTTAGCTGGATTAGCTGGTTCAGAAATGTTGTTCTTAAACTGTTTGAAAATTTGCTCCCGCATTTGTTCACAAAGTAATGACTCTTGCTCCATCCCCGATTGTGAATGACTGAGCATATCATGGAAGTTGCTTTTATACCCAATCATGGCACCCACCTGTGTGTTTGATGAGCATTCCTCAACTTTCTCTGTCTTTTTTGCCACTTTTGCCAGCTTTTTTAAACATGTTGCCGGCATCAAATTCCAAATGAACTAATATTTGCAAAAAATAGCAAACTTTACCAGTTCGAACATTAGGTATCTTGTCCTTGCAGTATATTCAGTTGAATATAGGTTGAAAATGATTTGCAAATCATTGTATTCTGTTTTTATTTACTATTTACACAAGGTGCCAACTTCACTTGTTTTGGGTTTTGTACAATACCTGGGAATGTGGTGGTAAATCGAGTACTTTTTTTGACAACTGGTATTTTGATTACCGAATAAAAGCAATGCACTCCTCTTTTTCACTTTTTATGTGTACCTCTACTCTCTAATATAGTCACAACACACTTTAAGCGTGTATGAGGTGTGTTGTGAACCAGAGTTATGCCACATCTGCAGTTATGCTACACTGCCATTGTTCTATTATAATTTGTTTATGAGCGAGGGTGAACCGATAACGACAAATTTGCATTTGTGACAGGCTGCCATGAATAAAGAAATATATAGGAAATACTGGCTTTTCTAAACAACAGGTATACTTCTTCAGCAGGAACTCATTGCCCATGTGCTCAAAATTGACATGGACGAGGAAAGGTGTTGTACATTATTTGAAAATGATGATACTAATGTATTTTGTTGTGTGTTGGTATTTACATGGTATCGAAGTACTGATACTTTTAACAACCCGATCCCGCAGTGTTGGCAACGTTCATGCAGCCCTAGGCCATGACACAACCACCACCACGCTGACAGTACAGTAGGCAAGAACCAATTTTCCTGGTACTCACTTGTTGCTATCTATTTAGACTATAATGGCAGTTTTTTTTTTTTTTTTTACTTTTGGGTTTTCCCTCTCAGCAGTTGCTACGGTTAGTCAATCAACATAGTTTTTACGCCGGGTGCACTTTCTGATGCAACCCAGATTCAGAATGGAACCCAGTCCGCTGCCATGAAAGACAGAAGCATGTACCATTACACCAACAGGGATTTAGACCAAAACGGCTGTCTGAGTCATTTTCAGTGTACTGTATTTACACATGGTTTTCAAGTTTGACCTTCCTATCCATGAGGACTTACACAACCTTTCAATTGGGTTGAGCATCAGGCGTAGATGGAAATCAGGATTTATATTCTGACTCTCCCTGAACTGTCCAAATTTTTTATTTTCAATTCCTATGTTCATGATCAGTCCGCCGACCGGAACACTCTAATTACTTTTATGAGATCTGATACCTTTGAGATCACTCTGCAATTGTAATTTATGATTTGGAGCTGTTTATAGTATGGCCCTCTTATTCCTTTGCAGATTCCGCTTAGGCTACATTCGTAATAATATAAACAGTCAGAGCTGCGAGCCTTGTCAGGGTCTGTAGATGAGCCTGTTGCTGAGTGGTGGACGATTCTCACCATCCTTGTACCAGAGGTCTATTGCTGCGGTTTGTCTGGTTTGGCAGCCACATGCCGGACACCACAGAAATGTGTACACCCCTGTACAGCTCCCATTAATCTTCTTTGTTACAGACTAAAATTGGGAATGTGGTTTTTAAACTCTGGGCTTTTCAGATTCGCCTTGCCATGATTGAGTTAATATGCAGGCTTTTGTCCAACTACAGCATTTAAAACTAAGAGTCATGATTTCATCTAAGATCTCTCTGCGCTCCTTGACACAGCCGAGACTTTGATAAAACTCAAGGAACCTCAAGAATTGCATGCAGACTGTCTTTGAATTGGTGACAAACTGCATACACATGTCATGTGACCAAGGAAAACGCTGTTTCGTAGTCACAAGACTCCAGGTTTCTATGTGTTGTACGAGCCAATGCAGTCATAACTTTATGGTTATACTTTTTTACAGTATCTAAACAGAAATGAGTTATCCTTGGCAGGGGTTTACTTCTTGTAAACTGTTAAAACTCACTGTTATGTTTTCACCACATCCCGTAAGTTTGTGTAGTCAACTGTCGGAATGTCTTTTTAATTTTCTGTATAGTACATCATGAAACCAATGACATTTAGGACATTGTCAATTTGGTTTAAGATTCATGACATTGTTATTGACATGTTTGCATAGCACTGGTTCTGTCATCCTAATCAATAGCACTTTAATACAGCCCCTATCCACTGTTGCCCCAGATCGCATGTCATGTGGATTTTTGACTTTCCTGCCAGTCATATGTCTGGTCATTTTGTAAATTTTGTAGTTTTAGAGTCACTGGTCTTGCTATGAGCGCTTTTATTGAGAACTAGCCTGGTGTGCATGTTGACTTGGTTTCTGTTCTTCAGTGGGTCATTTGTACCTTTGGGCCCTATCGGAAACAAGCAGCCATCTAACCAGTGCGTGCTCCTCAGCAAGCCATATTAACCCTGTCGCCCTCTTCAATCCCCTCAACAATGAGTCACACGTGCTGTGACTCAACACCCACAGCTGAAGGTTGTACTCCAGCGCCACAATCCATCCTTGACCAAGGACAATAAGGCCAGTTACTTACTCTTATGGCAGGGCCGAATCTGATTCTAGCTCAGGTTCTGCCAAAACATTTAATCGAAACATGTTGTCAGGGGATGATATCACTTTCTTACCTAATGGATTAAAAATGAACGGGGATGAACAGAGCTTTAGGATTCATGCCTCATTTCAAAAGCTGTAATATTTCACATGGAGTGTCAATGCACGTCATACCGGTGTCCATGTACTTCGATCCGATTCCTCACGTGCATTGGAGATCAATGCGCAATAGTCTGAATAAAAACTCTTCCTGAAACAATGTGGATTTCTTTACAGTTGACATCCAAACTTGATTGGTGTTTATGCCAATCAAGTTGGGATGTTTACAGGGAAAGAAATAACTCTTATAGGATCAGATGTAAATGTATTTCAGGAGAACATATGTGACAACAACAGAATCGATATCTGATGGACAGCATAGGAAGTAACAGTGTTTTCCAGTAGTCTATTTAATTGCTATTTCAAACGTTACAACGACTTTACCGACGGTAAAATATGGCACGTTCTTATCTAACTGCTGGTATTTGACTTGGCTCACTCAGCATGGCTCTGTCATGGCTAAGCTGCATACAAAAACAATCTGATTGTCCTTTTTATTTAATGAGGAGTGACAGACACATCGGTAATAATTATAATTAATTGGCTAAGGTAGTCTAACTCCTTATAAGCCAGTCAGTGCTATAATTCAAGGAGGTGGGTATTGTTTTTATAAATGTCAATGCCCGGAAATACCTCCATAAGAGAACTAAATCCAACAACTGCAACTACTGAATGATCTGTCGTGGTAAAACTGGTGCTTTGAGGATTGAAGTCAGGCATTAATTCAACTTCACTGATATAAAATGAAATAACGTACTGTACATGTGAAATATCATTATGTCCCAAAGCAAAGTCTGAGTAACTCAAATTTTATAAAACATTTGTCAAGGCCAGATGTTTTTTTCAACGAAATAACGCATTAATTAATTTTCCGAATAACTAAGTTGTGTATGAGGGAATAAATCCATTACTAGTAATAACTTATTTGGGAAAGTAACTAGTAATAAAAATAATAAATTTTTGAAAGTAATTTGTAAAACGCTGCTGAAAGAACTGATGTTTTGGCCCATTGAAACTGTACTATGAGACAAAACAATGCTATACTGTATATCACAATGCAGAAGCACACGCACCAAGGAATGGTTTAGCCTGCAAGGCCGGGTAATTTCCACGTTTACATCAGCACCCACCCACACGTCTCACTTGTGAGCGAACCCTCTGTGCCTTGGTTGGCTTGTCCAGCCGTTTCCGGTCCAACAAGCAATGATCCCTAAATTCGGAACTGAAGTTGTGTTCATCTTCGTATCCGAAGGACAAACATTATATTGCAATAATTGACATGTTTTTCAATTCCTGTTGGTCAGGTTGTTCTAATACACAATAGTGCCAGAAATTAATAGGCCTTCCTGACTTTGCGCAAACCTTGACTTCCATCACAGATGCCCTCCGCTGCAGGCCATTGTGAATGTTCTATTGTGACTATTTTTAGCAGAGTCTGTGGTGTGACAGGGGCCCGCATGAGGGCCACGATGATACAGTTTCTCTGTCTACCCCCTTCTGTTCAGATAGATTGTTTAAACAGTATTCAATGCCGGGGACGGTTCCCATGACAACACCATAAATATTTACTTGAAAAGGCCGCCCCGCTTTCTTGAGAAGCAGTTGTCTGTAAGCTACTCCAGCAATGTTATTTCTTCCATGCTTGTTTTCCATTGTTTTGTCAAATACAAGTAGTGTGGGATAGGTTTGGCTATTTAGAGGTTTTCTTTCCAGATTAATCTTTTCACTCATTTTACTCGGAAAGAATGTCTGGATTTTGATGATGATCAATTTGCTAGCACTACCTGAATTGTAGCAATTTCAATGATTTGTTTAAAGGAGACTTATGACGATTTTCTCTTTTTTCTGACTCAGATGATCAAATCTTGGATACTCGTGTTAAACAACACCAAAGCGTCATATCATAAGGTTCATGTATTTGGCATTAGATTGCACACAGTTTGGAATGCCTCTGAACGCTGTGTTATTTTTTATAACCGTACGCCATTTGTGAATTCACAGATTGTTGGACTTACTTATGTGGGGATCCTCCTATCTGCTGTTGACCTGTAGGTATCTTCTACAGGCTGCTTCTCCATCGTCTAACAATAAGAAACTAGGACATTGTTGTTTATTTTGCACATGGATATCTTGGAGTGACTGACCGCAGAGGTCAGAGTTGACAATAATCAATATTTATGTCTTTGTACCAAAAGTAATGCTCGATTGTCGAGTTTGTTGAGTCGAACCAGATTGAACCAACAGCTTCTCCATATTATCATGGATAAATGTCAGCAGATTTGAATTGCTGTTTTGTGCAGTAGATAGGATCTTTGATCCAAGACACAACTTACACTGAACTAAAATGTCCTTTTCTTTTTGCTTGACAAAAGAAAAGTAGTGAGAATATTTCCATGTTAAGAAATTTGACTTTGGCTCCGCATGGTCTTGTTAGTAAACACAGACCCCCTCCCGGCCCCACACACACACACGCACGCACGCACACACAAACACACACACACACACAGTGCCCCTTTTCTGCAACTCTTCAGTAAAACACACTCAGATCTTCTCAGTTTCTAGCCGATACTACATAAAAAAATAACGTAAAATAACGCAGTAACGCATCATGTAGTAACGGTAACTGAGTTACTGAATATAAAAAATTACGCGTTAGACTACTAGTTACCGCCAAACATAACGGCGTTACAGTAACGCGTAACTGTCCAGTCCCAACACTGAATATATGTTAATTAGAATCATCATATGCCCTTTTGTTTAAGATAATTAAAATTAACACTGCCATTTCAGTCGACACTTCCTAGAAAAATAATAATTATACATTTGCTTTAACATTGTGTTAGTAGTGTACAAGAGCAGTGTAAGTGACATGGCAAAAACAAGTTACAGTTATGATGGCCAAGCAGATTTGAAAGTGCAGGGTTGTGTCCAAAAATAACTGCTGAATTGGGCAGTTCATCCACAAAAAAGGTCTTGTACTGTAGAAGCGGGTCAGATCAAACAGCATATTGTGGTTCCCGCTGGTGCTGATGTGGCTGACAGAAGCGGGCCGAGTGGCTTGAGGCTGCGCATCCTGTACAGAGTGAAGCTGGAGTGTTCAAATTCCATGGGTAAATTTTCTCTTTTGTTTCCACCATCCATGCCATCACATTTGTATGGTTAGTGTCACTATCAGTCAATCAATTAATGTTTATTTATATAGCCCTAAATCACAAGTGTCTCAAAGGGCTGCAAAAACCACAGCGACATCCCCGGTAGCGCCCACATGAGGGCAAGGAAAAACTCACACCTAATGGGACGTCGGTGACAGTGACAATGATGACTATGAGAAACCTTGGAGAGGACCGCATATGTGGGCAACTAGTAATTAAAGACTAATATGTACAAGACTGATGAGACAAGATGACACTTCTTGTCAATGAGAAAGGACGCAAAGAAAAAGGCTCCGCTATCGCTACCGGAGTTTTTGTTCAATCTGAAGATTTTGACCACTGATTTGCAATCACAGCCACAGGAGAGTCACCTGGCATCTTCGACCTGATTTTGGTCAGTGTAGAGGCACTGATACGCTGAAATAAGACAAGTTGGAAGAGCCGTTAGATGCAAGCCATTAGCGTCTTACCGCAATTTAAAGCGGTTGCCTATTAACCAAAGGCTACGGCGAGTTTACAGCTGTTTTAAAGTGCTTCCAACGTCGCAGAGTGATACAAGTTGACTGGCTGATACATCAAATTGATCTCTGAACGGCGAAAGGTACGGATTAATTGAAACAAACAAGTTATAAGTGCCGCAAGCCGCTAAAGCAACTGCCGTTAAGACACAAGAGGCACTGACGTCATCGACCTGCCGCAATGCCAAAAGTTAAAGGAAAGACTGAAATCCCGAAACGCTCGGTGTCAGCCGACACAGGACACAACTGGGAACAAGATTTGAGACTGGACACAGGACATGATGTAAATCAAGAAGGGATACTACAAAAATACTCAATGTATTTAAAGAAGAATTGAAAGAAGAAATTGAACAAATGAAAGAAGAAATTAAAGAAATGATGGGTGGATGGAACAATAATATGAAAGCAAGAAACACGTCAATAATGAATAAAGCTAAATATGTTCCAGACCAAAAATCACTTCATATTCTCTACTGCTCACTAATGTTACCATATCTGAGTTACTATCTGTAGAAATATGGGGAAATAATTACAAAAGTACACTTCATTTACTAACAGTGTTACAAAAAATATCAGTTAGAATAATACATAATGTTGGCTATAGAGAACATACAAACCTTTTATTTATTGAATCAAAGATACTGAAATTCCACGACATGGTGAAATTGCAAACAGTTAAAATTATACACAAAGCAAACTATAACCTGCTACCCAAGAATATACAACAATTCTTCTCAACAAAAGAGGAGAAATGTAATCTTAGAGAAAAATGTAATTTAAAACATTTGTACGCGCGTACAACACTTAAGACCTTCAGTATATCTGTATGTGGAATTAAATTAGATACATAGATCGATAGATAGATAGATAGATAGATAGATAGATAGATAGATAGATAGATACATAGATAGATAGATACATAGATAGATAGATAGATAGTATTTTATTGATTCCTTCAGGAGAGTTCCTTCAGGAAAATTAAAATTCCAGCAGCAGTGTACAGAGTTGAGATCAATTTAAAAAAAAAGGAAAAAGTAAATAACGGGGGTTTAAATGGAAACAAAATAGAGAAATATTACAATAAGAATAAAAAATAGAAAGCAACAATGGGAATAAAATTATAACAGTAAAATAAGAATATAACAAGACAAAGTAGGCAGTAGTGACCATGTTATGAAAACGTATTGCACTGTTATTGTTTATCATCCCCTGTCATCCTAGTACCCCCCGCTCCAGAGAGGAGTTGTACAGTCTAATGGCGTGTGGGACAAAGGAGTTTTTGAGTCTATTAGTCCTGCACTTGGGATGAAGCAGTCTAGCACTGAATAGGCTCCTCTGGCTACTAATAACGCTATGCAGAGGGTGACTGGCATCATCCAGGATGCTCACTGGTTTGTCCCCAGTCCTCTTCTCTGCCACCGTCACCAGTGAGTCCAGTTTCATTCCCATTGTAGAACCGAATTATGGAAAGGATTAAGCATACAAATCAAACAATGTACTAATATGATCCACTTCAAGAAACTCTTCAAACTTAAAGTGTTTACAAAGTACAAAAAAGAAGAATCATGATAAACATTCTGAATTTATTTATCCATCCATTCTTTTATTCTCAAAATAATCTTACTTATCTCATCGTATGGAATATAACTTACTTCACCAGTTATTTATTTAGTTATTTTTATTGTGATACTTATGGAGTATATTGTGAATACATTGAGAACAGGAAGTGAACAAAAGTTTTAGCAACTGTGATGTAAAAGAAAATGGGTAGGATTTAATAAGCTCTGCTTCTTCCTACTCCTTTTCGAACATGTTGAAAAGAGAAACTGGAAATTGTGATGTATCATGTTGTATGCTTGCATGTTCGAAATAAACTCAAACTCAAACTTTTACTGTAAATACAAAGCTTTATCACTTGGACTGTTCAACCCAGGCCACTCTTGTAGCTGAATGTTTTCTACATTTTAAGATTAGGAACCATATGTGGCACTCTGGACATCATTTGTTCATTTATTGGTATTATTTATGTTCTTAACTGGGCCACCCCCATATCTTTATAAATGACATGTCATTTGTAAAGACATGCCAGGCTGACAATAGGATAATGTAAACAACACTGCCAGAGCAGCAATGAGTTTATAGTAGGTGTGTGAATGATCAACAATCAATATTATTGGCAGAAATAGAGGGCCCCAAAATCAAATTTTGCTTAGGGCCCAATGGAGGCTTGGGCCGGCACTGGGTGGTTATCATTAATAATTGCGTTAAACAATTATTGACCCGTTCCCATGTTCTCATGCATGAGCGAGGGATTTGCTATTGTAGATTATTTAGAGTAGTCGGGTTGATTTATATTAGGCAAAATGCGGGTGTTTTATATGGAGCTTGTGTAAAACGTAAAAGATTGCGCTGAATGTTTGGTCCTTCCTGTTATTGTCTCAACAGATGACGGGAAGGTGTTCCATGGCAGTGGTGTCGGAGACGTTTTTGGACCTCGTTGTTTCAAGGGTGACATCATGGGCTGCGGCGAGACTATATCCTGAATGGTAATGGTTCAAATACTGTATTTACATTTGTTTATTTAGCCTAGGTGGCATGGTGGTGGGAGGTTCGTTTCAGAGATGAGCTTAATGGCTCTCTGAAGGGAGCAAGGTCAGTAGAGCCATTTTTTTCAATGACCCGTTCAAAAGACTGGCTCATCGATATATTTGTAAATTTTTAAAACACTTTTGTAACGAAACACCTAAGATCACACTATCTTATCAAGATCTAAGATCACACTATTTTATCACTAAGATAAAGTTCAGATTATAATCTTTCAAGTTTACAAATCCCACCAATATACTGTACAAACATATATACGTATACACATACTGTACATATACAAGCACATGTGTATACATACAATCATGCATACACACATATCATCAAACGTATATTAACGTTGTTCCCCACGAGCAGGGGTCCCCAAACTTTTTGACTCAGGTGCCACATTGGCCGGGGGCCGGGCTATGAATATATCTATATATCTATATATATATATATATATATACTGTATATATAATTATATATATATACAGTGTATATATATATGTATATATATATTTATATATATAATATCTCCTCTCTGAGCTGCCACCTTACCGTGGTGGAGGAGTTTGCGTGTCCCAATGATCCTAGGAGCTATGTTGTCCGGGGGCTTCTATGCCCCTGGTAGGGTCTCCCAAGACAAACAGGTCCTAGGTTAGGGATCAGACAAAGAGCAGCTCGAAGAACTGAAGTGAATTGAATTATATTTATATAGCGCTTTTCTCTAGTGACTCAAAGCGCTTTACATAGTGAAACCTAATATTTATTTATTTAAGTTACATTTAAACCAGTGTGGGTGGCACTGGGAGCAGGTGGGTAACGTGTCTTGCCCAAGGACACAACAGCAGTGACTAGGCTGGCAGAAGCGGGAATCGAACCTGCAACCCTCAAGTTGCTGGCACGGCCACTCTACCAACCGAGCTATACCGTTCGGTATAGCTCGGTTGACTTCTATGGATATACAACAACGGAGACTCAGTTTTCCCTCGCCCGGGTCACCGGGCCCCCGTCTGGAGCCAGGCCCGGAGTTGGGGCACAATGGCGAGCGCCTGGTGGCCGGGCCTGTTCCCATGGGGCCCCGCCGGGCACAGCCTGAAGAGCCAACGTGGGTCACCCCTCCAATGGGCTCACCACCCATAGCAGGAGCCATAGAGATCGGGTGCGTTGTGAGCTGGGCGGCAGCCGAAGGCAGGGCACTTGGCGGTCCGGTCCTCGGCAACATAAGCTAGCGCTCTGGACGTGGAACGTCACCTCACTGGGGGGGAAGGCGCCTGAGCTAGTGCGCGAGCTAGCGAAGTTCCGACTGGATATAGTCGGACTCACCTCGACGCACAGCTAGGGCTCTGGAATCAGTTCTCTCGAGAAGGACTAAATTCTCTACCACTCTGGCGTTGCACGCAGTGAGAGGCGACAAGCTGGGGTAGCAATTCTTGTTTCCCCTCGGCTCAAAGCCTGTACCTTGGAGTTCAACCTAGTGGACGGGAGGGTAGCCTCCCTCCGCCTTCGGGTGGGGGGACGGGTCCTGACTGTTGTTTGTGCTTACGCACCAAACAGCAGTTCAGAGTACCCACCCTTGTTGGATACACTCGAGGGACTACTGGAAAGTGCTCCCTCGGGTGATTCCCTTGTCCTACTGGGGGACTTCAACGCTCATGTTGGCAACGACAGTGAAACCTGGAGAGGCGTGATTGGGAAGAATGGCACCCCGGATCTGAGCCCGAGTGGTGTTTTCTTATTGGACATTTGTGCTCGTCACAGATTGTCCATAACAAACACCATGTTCAAACATAAAGGTGTCCATATGTGCAATTGGCACCAGGAGACCTTAGGCCGCAGTTCCATGATCGACTTTGTAGTTGTGTCATCGGATTTGCAGCCTCATGTTTTGGACACTCGGGTGAAGAGAGGGGTGGAGCTTTCTACCGATCACCACCTGGTGGTGAGTTGGCTGCGATGGTGGGGGAGGATGCCAGACAGACCTGGCATGCCCAAACGCATTGTGAGGGTCTGCTGGGAACATCTGGCACAGTCTCCTGTCAGAGAGAGATTCAATTCCCAACTTCGGAAGAACTTTGAACATGTCACGAGGAGTGTGCTGGACATTGAGTCCGAGTGGACCATGTTCCGCACTTCTTATGTCAAGGAGGCTGATTTGAGCTGTGGCTGCAAGGTAGTTTGTGCCTGTCGTGGCGGTAATCCTAGAACTCGTTGGTGGACACCAGCGGTGAGAGATGCCATCAAGCTGAAGAAGGAGTCCTATCGGGTTCTTTTGGCTCATAGGACTCCGGAGGCAGTAGACAGGTACCGACAAGCCAAGCGGTGTGCAGATTCAGCGTTCACAGAGGCAAAAACTCGGACATGGGAGGATTTCGGGGAAGCCATGGAAATTGACTTCCGGACGGCTTCGAAGCGATTCTGGACCACCATACACCGCCTCAGGAAGGGGAAGCAGTGCACTGTCAACACCGTGTATGGTGCGGATGGTGTTCTGCTGATCTCGACTGCGGATGTTGTGGATCGGTGGAAAGACTACTTCAAAGACCTCCTAAATCCCACCAACACGTCTTCCTATGAGGAAGCAGTGCCTGGGGAATCTGTGGTGGACTCTTCTATTTCTGAGACTGAGGTTGCTGAGGTAGTTAAAAAGCTCCTCGGTGGCAAGACCCCGGGGGTGGATGAGATCCGCCCGGAGTTCCTTAAGGCTCTGGGGCTGTCTTGGTTGACAAGACTGTGCAGCATCGCGTGGACATTTGGGGCGGTACCTCTGGATTGGCAGACCGGGGTGGTGGTCCCTCTCTTTAAGAAGGGGGACCGGAGGGTTATTTCCAACTATCGTGGGATCACACTCCTCAGCCTTCGCGGTAAGGTTTATTCAGGTGTACTGGAGAGGAGGCTACGCCGGATAGTTGAACCTCGGATTCAGGAGGAACAGTGTGGTTTTCGTCCTGGTCGTGGAACTGTTGACCACCTCTATACTCTCGGCAGGGTGCATGGGAGTTTGCCCAACCAGTCTACATGTGCTTTGTGGACTTGGAGAAGGCATTCGACCGTGTACCCAGGGAAGTCCTGTGGGGAGTGCTCAGAGAGTTTGGGGTACCGGACTGTCTGATTGTGGCGGTCCGCTCCCTGTACGATCAGGGTCAGAGCTTGGTCCGCATTGCCGGCAGTAAGTCGGACATGTTTCCAGTGAGGGTTGGACTCCGCCAAGGCTGTCCTTTGTCACCGATTCCGTTCATAACTTTATGGACAGAATTTCTAGGCGCAGTCAAGGCGTTGAGGGGTTCCGGTTTGGTGGCCACGGGATTGGTCTCTGCTTTTTGCAGATGATGTGGTTCTGATGGCTTCATCTGGACAGACGGGTCGGTGCGACGTCTTCAGTAATGCGGCCGCTGAATCGATCCGTTGTAGTGAAGAAGGAGCTGAGCCGGAAGGCAAAGCTCTCAATTTACAGGTCGATCTACGTTCCCATCCTCACCTATGGTCATGAGCTTTGGGTCATGACGGAAAGGACAAGATCACAGGTACAAGCGGCCGAAATGAGTTTCCTTCGCCGGGTGGCGGGGTTTTCCCTTAGAGATAGGGTGAGAAGCTCTGCCATCCGGGAGGAGCTCAAAGTAAAGCCGCTGCTCCTCCACATCGAGAGAAGTCAGATGAGGTGGTTCGGGCATCTGGTCAGGATGCCACCCAAACGCCTCCCTAGGTAGGTCCCAGGACACGTTGGGAAGACTATATCTCCCGGCTGGCCTGGGAACGCCTCGGGATCCCCCGGGAAGTGCTGGACGAAGTGGCTGGGGAGAGGAAAGTCTGGGCTTCCCTGCTTAAGCTGCTGTCCCCGCGACCCAACCTCGGATAAGATGGATGGATGGATATATATACTGTATATATACAGTGGGGCAAAACAGTATTTAGTCACCCACCGATTGAGCAAGTTCTCCCACTTAAAATGATGACAGAGGTCTCTAATTTTCATCATAGGTACACTTCAACTGTGAGAGGCAGAATGTGAAAAAAAAATCCAGGAATTCACATTGTAGGAATTTTAAATAATTTATTTGTTAATTATGGGGGAAAATAAGTATTTGGTCAACCATTCAAAGCTCCCACTGATGGAAGGAGGTTTTGGCTCAAAATCTCACGATACATGGCCCCATGCATTCTTTCCTTAACACGGATCAATTCTCCTGTCCCCTTAGCATAAAAACAGCCCAAAGCATGATGTTTCCACCCCCATGCTTCACAGTAGGTATGGTGTTCTTGGGATGCAACTCAGTATTCTTCTTCCTCCAAACACGACAAGTTGAGTTTATACCAAAAAGATCGATTTTGGTTTCATCTGACGACATGACATTCTCCCAATCCTCTGCTGTATCATCCATGTATCCATTTTGGTATAAACTCAACTCATCGTGTTTGGAGGAAGAAGAATACTGAGCTGCATCCCAAGAATACCATACCTACTGTGAAGCATAGGGGTGGAAACATCATGCTTTGGGGCTGGTTTTCTGTTAAGGGGACAGGACGTTTGATCCGTGTTAAGGAAATAATTAATGGGGCCATGTATCATGAGATTTTGAGCCAAAACCTCCTCCCATCAGTGAGAGCTTTGAATGGTTGACCAAATACTTGTTTTCCGCCATAATTCACAAATAAATTCTTTAAAATTCCTACAATGTGAATTCCTGGATTTTTTTTTCACATTCTGTCTCTCAGAGTTTAAGTGTACCTATGATGAAAATTACAGACCTCTGTCATCATTTTAAGTGGGAGAACTTGCACAATCGGTGGCTGACTAAATACTTTTTTGCCCCACTGTATATAAATATGATGATCTTACATTATCGATGGGAAAATGCATTTTTAGACAATATGATTTGCCTGAGCGGCTAGGAGAAACCAAGAGTAACAAGCGTTAGAAAAGGGATTTGAAAGGACTGGTTCTTTTTGATTTATTTTTTTAACTTGGGACTTCCCGCGGGCCGGATATTGGACTGTGGAGGGCCAGATCAGGCTTGCGGGCCGTAGTTTGGGGACCCCTGCTCTAGAAGGAACTGGGTAAATCACGGCACACTGCCAAAGCTTAACCTATGGATACTATAACAACCCACAAGGTTAAATGGTTTGCTTCTAATTCTTCTCCTTCATTTATTAGCTTTCTTTTGTAAATCAAGTTATCATTATCATTATGTATTGTTGCATTTGAAACATTTGTTTTGTTGATAACAAAGGTAATTATTGTTATTATTCATTATCAATAGTGCTATTTCTATTGGTATTTGTAGTGTAATAATGTTCATGGTCATTTCTGTGTTATTATTATTTACTCCACTAACTGCTTCTTTGCTATCCCTTTTCTTATCATATTTGTACTTATCGTATTTGTTGATGCCGTTCTGTTGTTATTGTTGTTGTTGTTTTGTCTCTGTCTTATCCTCCTCTTGTCCCCGCAATTTCCCCCTCTGTCTTCCTTTTTTTCCTCTTTCTATACCCTCCTGCTCCGGTCTGGCTGCGCCAAACATTAAATAAATCTGTTCAATAAAGTCAAATACAAATAAGGCAACAAGAGAAGTATCCCACACTTATATTTTGTAAAGTAAATCTTTGCAGCATATATGGGCATCTACATCAACTATATGATTTGCTTGAGTGGCTGGACAGGGAAAAAAAAATCTGCTTATAAACTCACACCAAAATGCATGAAGTTTATGATATGACCCTTTGGCATTGTTAATTGATAATATCAATAATAATTATAGATTATATTTATATAGCGCTTTTCTAGACATTCATTCAGTCCACATTCACACGTTAAGGCGGTAAGCTACATTTGTAGCCACAGTCGCCTCTGGTAGACTGACGGAAACGTGGCTGCCAATTTGCGCCTACGGCCTTACCGTAACATCCAGGTGTCTGGACTGGCGCTCTACTATCTGAGCCTCACTATATTCAACACATGTATCCAACATTGTAACAACACATATTAGTCGAAAAAGTAAACAATCATATTAGGTCCCATTTAAGGTAGCATACAGTGTGAACTAGAGTTGTACGGTATACCGGTATTAGTATAGTACCGCAATAGTAATAAATCATTTTTGGTATGATACCGTCTCTGAAATGTACCGGTCCTGCAACCCCCTGTGTCCGCGTCGAAGTCACGTCGTGACATTGCTGGTTTTACGAGCAGAGGCGCATGTTTGGTAGCACACAATCACGGAGTACTTACAAGCAGACACAGTGTGTAGACAGAAAAGGGAGAATGGACACATTTTGGCTTAATTCTAACAATATAGGTGAAGTTATAACATTGAAACGCCCTCAGGAAGAGGTGTTTTAAGACATGGCTAGCTAGTTAACGGCTAACGTCCATCCGCCGTCGGCAGTGTTTTAGCTACTTCTAAATCACTAATCCTTGCCTCCGTGGCGACGAATAAAGTAAGTTTCTTACAAGGATCATCCCTGCAAGACGAGGAATAGCTAAACATGCTTCACTATACACCGTAGCTCACAGGCGTCACAATGTAAACAAACGCCATGGGTGGATCTATACCTAACATCTACTGTAATTATATCAAGTACAGGCACATATCTAGTCAATACTATAATGGTTACGTCAATATGTTTTGGCATCACATCTACTTTTGTTTTTTTTAAATGTTTATTATGTTTATAAACTCAGGAAATATGTCCCTGGACACATGAGGACTTTGAATATGACCAATGTGTGATCCTGTAACTACTTGGTATTGGATCTATACCCACATTTGTGGTATCAGCCAAAACTAATGTAAAGTATCAAACAATAAAAGAATAAGGGATTATTACAATATAACAGAAGTGTACACAGAACATGTTAAAAGAGAAAGTAAGCAGATATTCACAGTAAATGAACACGTAGATTAATAATTCATTTTCTACCACTTGTCCTTAATAATGTTGACAAAATAATAGAATGATAAATGATACAATATGTTACTGAATACGTCAGCAGATTAATTAGGAGCCTTGTTTTGTTTACTTACTACTTAAAGACAAGTTGTCTAATACGTTCACTTTTTTATTTAATGACTTAATTGCTATAAGAAACATCTGTTTAATGTACCGTTAGATTTTTTCTTAAAATAAAGCCAATAATGCAATTTTTTTGTGGTCCCCTTCATTTAGAAAAGTACCGAAAAGTATCTAAATCATTTTAGTACCGGTACCAAGATATTGGTATTGTTACACCGCTAGTTTGAACACAGGTCATGTAATTGTGTATATATACTGTGTATATACAGTATTTGGCGGTGAACTTGTGTTAAATCCCCTGCAGGCGATGCAGATGACTGGGATCAGATGGAAGTCTTTTCTGGTCAAGCGGACATTCAGAAAATTGTGTATCTGAATTTGGACAAGGAGGTGGATGAGGAGGAAGATGGTGACAGAGAGGCGGGACAGGATGTTAGGAAGGTCATGGTAAGGGAACACAGCACATTTTTTTCACATGTCCTCCATACACGGTCTTCAACAGGATAGGTGTCTTGGGAGCAACAATAAGGACATGGTATGGCATGCCAGGAGCACTAAATTTTATCCCATCAACTTCAAGTATTCTTGCTGGTCTAACTGGCAGGGTGGCTGCACGCCTGTGTTAGCAGGTTGGAGGGGTCACTGAGTGGGTGTGAGTCTGTGAATATGCTGATAAAATCCAAGTGGGTGAGAACAGAAAAGTCCTAGGATTTTGTCAATATTTACTTAGCAGAACACATTACCCTCAATGCACTGCTCCCTGACATCAGGGGCCTTTGTTGGCGGGGCTGCACGTGTCTGAGGATGTCAAGGGTTGGTCGGGCCATTGGTAGGTGTGTGTGTGTGTGTGTGTGTGTGTGTGTGTGTGTGTGTGTGTGTGTGTGCGTGCGTGCGTGCGTGCGTGCGTGCGTGCGTGCGTGCGTGCGTGCGTGCGTGCGTGCGTGCGTGCGTGCGTGCGTGCGTGCGTGCGTGCGTGCGTGCGTGCGTGCGTGCGTGCGTGCGTGCGTGCGTGCGTGCGTGCGTGCGTGCGTGCGTGCGTGCGTGCGTGCGTGTGCGCAACTGTCCCTATACACGCACTGCAGCGCCATGTTACCGAGATTGTTGAAAACGTATGACGCCAGTTCCACTCACAATAGCATCTAAGCCTCTCCTTTTCAAGTGGGTGGTACCTGAAATGTTTGATATGTGAGACACACACTTCACACTACTTCACATGTTGTTTTAGTGCGTCTGTGTTTGCTCTCTGAGTTGGAAAGAAGCCCTTTTGTATGAACGCTGAACAGTGTCTTGATGTTCTTTTCATAACAGCTGGATAATATTTGATCACTGGCTGACTTGGTAGAGACATGTACTGTAAACATTGACTTGACTGACATCACACTTGTCGCCTATTTATTTAACTCTGTCACCCAGCCAGGGAATACGTAACACACAACCCAATTATATTTGGCTGCAACTAGACGGGAAACTAATGGCATTTTCACATTAAATGACGCAATTGCAATTTTTCTGCAGTGAGCGCAAACAACACAATGGTGACGCTGTAGTGTTGCTTAGAGCAGGAGAGACACACTTTTCTTCTGGAATCAAATATTCTATAACTTGTGCTGATGCTGAACACGGTGCACACAATGTTGATATTTAACTTGTAATAACAGTGTAGGCCATACACTAAATTTAAACGTGATCTCTGGTTAGCAGTGAGGTTCCACCAGACAATTGGACCCCAATCGGGACAAGTGGTAGAAACTGGATGGATGGATGGATTAGAATTCTTACTGTTTTAATGATTGGATTATTATCATGACAATCCTGTGATTGACAAAAGATCAGTCCAAAGTCCACAGTACCCCACCTCTTACCCAAAGCGAGCTGGGAGAGACTCAAACTTCCCAGTGACGCTGAACAACGTTTTGGCCATAATATGAATCAATTCCTGGTTTAACTTAAGTTTGTATTTACACCTGAATTAGCTCTAGTCCATCCATCCATCTATCCATCTTTTTCCGGCTGCTGTCGGGTCGCGGGGACAGCAGCCTAAGCAGAGAAGCCCAGACTTACCTCTCCCCAGCCATTTCGTCCAGCTCTTCCCGAAGGTTCCTGAGGCGTTCCCAGGCCAGCTGGGAGAAATAGTCTTCCCCGTGGCCTCCTACCGGTTGGACGTGCCCGAAACATCTCACTAGGGAGGTGTTCGGGTGGCATCCTGACCAGATGCCCGAAACACCTCATTTGGCTCCTCTCGATGTGGAGGAGTAGCGGCTTTACTTTGAGCTCCTCCCGGATGACAGAGCTTCTTACCCTATCTCTAAGGGAGAGCCCCGCCACCCCGCGGAAAAAACTAATTTCGGCCGCTTGTACCTGTGATCTTGTCCTTTCGGTCATGACCCAAAGCTCATGACCATAGATGAGGATGGGAACGTAGATCGACCGGTAAATTGAGAGCTTTGCCTTCCGGCTCAGCTCCTTCTTCACCACGACGGATCCATACAGCGTCCGCATTACTGAATACGCCGCACCGATCTGCCTGTCGACTCACGATCCACTCTTCCCTCACTTGTGAACAAGACTCCAAGGTACTTGAACTCTTCCACTTGGGACAAGATCTCTTCCCCAACCTGGAGATGGCACTCCACCCTTTTCCGGGCGAAAACCAAGGACTCGGACTTAGAGGTGCTGATTCTCATCCGAGTCGCTTCACACTCGGCTGCGAACCGATCCAATGAGAGCTGAAGATCCTGGCCAGTTGAAGCCATCAGGACCACATCATCTGCAAATAGCAGACATCTAATCCTGCAGCCACCAAACTTGACTGCGCCTAAAAATTCTGTCCATAAAAGTTATGAACAGAATCGGTGACAAAGGGCAGCCTTGGCGGAGTCCAACCCTCACTGGAAACGGGTCGGACTTACCTCCGGCAATGCGGACCAAGCTCTGACACTGATCATACAGGGAGCGGACCGCCACACTAAGACAGTCCGTTACCCCAAACTCTCTGAGCACTCCCCACAGGACTTCCCTGGGTACACGGTCGAATGCCTTCTCCAAGTCCACAAAGCACATGTAGACTGGTTGGGATAACTCCCATGCACCCTCAAGGACCCTGCCGAGAGTATAGAGGTGGTCCACAGTTCCACGACCAGGACGAAAACCACCCTGTTCCTCTTAAATCCGAGGTTCGACTATCCGGTGTAGCCTCCTCTCCAGTACACCTGAATAGATCTTACCAGGAAGGTTGAGGAGTGTGATCCTAGTCCTACTTTTAGAAAAAGACTAGGAAAATAAAATATTTTAATCAATGTCAGAGAAAGGCATTTCAGTAAGTCCTGGTTTACAATGTGATTTAGTCTAGAACTATAGAACCTGTATGTCAGATATCAAATTAATCAGGATTCATGTATATATACTGCAATTACTTATAAAAAATGACTTTTAAGATTATCGTTTAGAAACTGTACAGATCAACATACACAACTGCCATAATCTCCCATAAGAAATAAAGGAGACATAACTTGTCTAATGGTCAAACGGTGACTATTGTAAAACATACAGGCACAGCTTTTAATAACATTTGAAAATTTTTAACTGTCATGCAGGTATTAAAATAATTTAGGCACTGTTAATACGAGGACATGAAACCCATACAAAAACTTTAATGGCAACAACGTAAACACTGCAAAAATAAAAAATAAACTTTGTAAAACATACACAATAAACCAGTCTACCATAACTTTAGTCAAGAAAAACACACGTATGGTTAAGCAGGAGTGTCATCGCACATGGTTCTTATGTTTTAAAAATACCATAGATGCTCTAATTAACACCTCTGTTCAATTAACCTGCCTATAGTCGCCTAGTACGGGGTCTAGCCAGTAACCGGGCTTCAATAATTAGCCCTGGGTCAAGATTTTTGGTATGAACAATTATGGCTGTAGGGAACTTCTCGATGTATATTTGCTATTAAAGCTAGCCAAGCAATTTACAGAGGTCCAGGTCCTACTCCTCCAAATCCTATTGCTAGTTTGTCGTTCTTTTTCCATTTTGGAAGTGTTATAATGAGAAAAATTGCAATAAAAGTGTAATATTTGATTAGATTCTGCTCAAGAACCATATCTCTTTAATTGATAGTTCACATATGACAAAAGCTAAATGTACATTCCGGGTTTAAGGCCAACATATGCCACACACACTTGTTGAATGCATTTTACATGATAACATGTGTAGTAATTACTGGCCAAATGAATGATAATGCTGATTGAGGATCAGTAGAACTGATGACATCAGAATCACGGTTTAGCCCGATCAGGGTTTTATGCTGTCATTTACGATATCAATCATCCATGAGTAAGATGGGCGGACATCGTTCACATGTGTTATCTGTACATTTTTATCACAATTAAAATTGAAAAAAACACAGGACAGTATCAACATAATATTCAAACAATTTTCATATTATGTTTTTATTAAATATTGTACAGTTATCTTATCAAAATATTGTAAATAATACACAATAACTAAACAAAAGCAAACTATCATCGAGAGCTGCGTCTAACAACTATTTTGATAGTCAGCAAGTCATTGACTGTCTTAGCAATTAGTATATTAATCAGTTTATAAAGCGGACACAAATTTAACGGCTGTAATTTAGCCATCGATTTTTAAATTCAACTTGAGTTAATTCAGGTATGTGCTAACAACAAAATTGAGTAATTCACTTAAAAAGATGTATTTATACTGTAACTATGATGCTCATTTGGCTGTTACCAAAATAACTATTAAACTTGTGTCCTTTTACAAGAAAGGACAGGCAAAGTTCTGAAAAAAAAGTATACTGTTTTTTATTTAAAATCCAAAGGACATTTAACACAGGAGCAATATCAACAAACAATAATACACCAAAAAAACTATGTAACTTGCTAAAAAAAAACACGCATTTTGTGATGATGTGTTAAAAACGCTGTAGACAGGTATATTGTTGATTATTGACCATTGATTAACTGCTGACATTTGTATCAATCTAATAGACTCAATGTATAGAATTGTCTCATTAAATAATTCTTAACATTTTAGCTATGTAATAGTTTACGTTTAATCTTATGATACCAACACATATGTGCCTAATGTTTTGTGTGCGCGTGTGTGTGTGTGTGTGTGTGTGTGTGTGTGTGTGTGTGTGTGTGTGTGTGTGTGTGTGTGTGTGTGTGTGTGTGTGTGTGTGTGTGTGTGTGTGTGTGTGCGTGCGTGCGTGCGTGTGTGCGTGTGTGCGTGCGTGTGTGCGCGTGCATGTGCGTGTGTTTGTCCTTGTATTTCCACCCTGCTTGAGACATCAACAGGGAAAAGTACCTTCCATATGAGGACCGGTGAACAAGCTAGGACCAAAATCATGGTTCCAATACGGAAAACCATCCATCCATCCATCCATTTTTTACCACTTTCTCCCTTACGGGGTCGCGGGGGGCGCTGGCGCCTATCTCAGCTACAATCGGGCGGGAGGCGGGGTACACCCTGGACAAGTCGCCACCTCATCGCAGGGCCAACACAGATAGACAGACAACATTCACACACTAGGGCCAATTTAGTGTTGCCAATCAACCTATCCCCAGGTGCATGTCTTTGGAGGTGGGAGGAAGCCGGAGTACCTGGAGGGAACCCACGCATTCACGGGGAGAACATGCAAACTCCACACAGAAAGATCCCGAGCCCGGATTTGAACCCAGGATTGCAGGACCTTCGTATTGTGAGGCAGACGCACTAACCCCTCTCACACCGTGAAGCCCATACGGAAAACCATTGCATCTAATAGAGAATCTCTTATTTGCACCACTGGTGGTGAAATCTATCAAAGTTAGGGTGGTCCCAAAAAGGAGGGATTTTAAAAGTGCTTCCCCTCTGGTCAACATATGAAAAGACAAGTGGGTGTAAACATTTGAAGTGTTCCCCCTCCGGCCAACATATGTTATAATAAGTGTGTGTAAGAAATGGAAATGTGCCCCCTTAGGCCAAAATTCATTTTAAAAAATGTATTATTTATATAGAGACACACTGTAATAACTTTAACTAAATAATGAAGATGAAAAACACATTACAAGCAAAAAATACAAAAAAAAAGTATTAACTAAAGGCTTACCTTTTGTATATTTGCATAGTATGTATATATTATTAATGTTGTAAATAAAAATATTTATATATCTAGAAAGGGTGGTCCTGAAGAGGTTGGCATTTTTTGGAGGTCAAGAAGGCAGAAAATACAACAATGTGTGTGTGTGTGTGTGTGTGTGTGTGTGCGTGTGCGTGCGTGTATTTTTGTGTGTGCGTGTGTATGTGTGATTGACGTTTCTTACTTTGCCTTTCTTCATTTCACTGCAAATTGACGCTGCTTTAAAAAGTACTTGAATTGTTATGGAAAGAGTATGGTGGACTTTGTCTAAAATGATAGTTAAATATATTTTTTAAACAACATCACAAGGTAACAAGCTCACTTTATCACCCAGTTGAGAGCGCATCCTCCAGATGTCTGACATTTCCCCCCTTTATATTCTCTTCTATCACAGATGTATTATAATCCATCCATCCATCCATTTTCTACCGCTTATTCCCTTTCGGGGTCGCGGGGGGCGCTGGCGCCTATCTCAGCTACAATCGGGCGGAAGGCGGGGTACACCCTGGACAAGTCGCCACCTCATCGCAGGGCCAACACAGATAGACAGACAACATTCACACTCACATTCACACACTAGGGCCAATTTAGTGTCGCCAATCAACCTATCCCCAGGTGCATGTCTTTGGAAGTGGGAGGAAGCCGGAGTACCCGGAGGGAACCCACGCATTCACGGGGAGAACATGCAAACTAATTAAAAAGATCTGCTTTGCAAAACGAGCAAGGTATTAATGTATTAAACAAGAAAGAGATGAAAATTTCCCACACTGAACATATTTTCACCCCCGATGTTCTTTGAGTGGCTGCGCTGACTCACGTCCCTTCAGGAAAATAGGAGTGATGACGTTACGACTATTGTCTACAAATTAATTTGCCAGTGACATATTTTATTTTTGACAGTGTTGACAAATCGTTGCACCCCTACTACCATCTATTTATCACTTTCTGGTCGCATGTTTGCGAGGGTTGTTTTTCCCAAGATGTGGAAGGATAGCAAGAAGCAGTGTGCAGTTAAGGAAAGTCTTTTAAAATTCGGGTACTTGAATCTTGTGTCACCATGCAGAATTCAAACTGTAACTCCCACCCCACACTCGGCACACCTGCACACCTCGCTGATAGTCCCTCTCATTCTCCTCCTCCTTGGAAGTGCACAATATTACGCACGAGAGTTGTACATGCACATGCATAGGCTGTTGACCAGTGGTGTGCCGTCAGGGCCAGCAAGGCCTTCTCTGCTGGCCTAACAACCAGAAATCATGATCATAATTAAAAGTATTTTAAAAGTATTTTTTTTATTTACTTTCCTTAAATATCTAAAAAATATTCATATTCTCTTTGTGTCATATTATGCTCCTTCCAGCGGTGTTGTTTTTAAGTTATAGAGTTTTTATCCAATCAGAATTCTGCTAGCTTATGTTACGATGTCTACCAAATCAGCTCAGAGCCTTCAGAATGAACAATGCTGGCGTCTATGCACTGTAAGTGAACGGGGACATACAATCAGATCAGGAGTTGTTGTCAGTAAGGCCTTCTAGATGGCCTTAGGCAGATACATAGCGATGTTATGAGCTAGGTAACACAAGAATTCCATTACCCAGCATGCCACAGTAGTGCAGATCGTGCACAGTAACGGGATGTTTTTGATGAGCACCTTGTGCAGTAAACTTAAAAGGGGAACATTATCACAATTTCAAAAGAGTTAAAAACAATAAAAATCAGTTCCCGGTGGCTTGTTTTATTTTTCGAAGTTTTTTTCAAAATTTTACACCTCCCGGAATATCCCTACAAAAAGCTTTAAAGTTTTTCCATCCATCCATCCATTTTCTACCGCTTATTCCCTTTCGGGGTCGCGGGGGGCGCTGGCGCCTATCTCAGCTACAACGGGCGGAAGGCGGGGTACACCCTGGACAAGTCGCCACCTCATCGCAGGGTACACCCTGGACAAGTCGCCACCTCATCGCAGGGCCAACACAGATAGACAGACAACATTCACACTCACATTCACACACTAGGGCCAATTTAGTGTCGCCAATCAAAGTTTTTGATTTTTCGCTATTTGCGATGCGTCTATTTCCCTGTGACGTCATACAGGGCTGCCAATACAAACAACATGGCGGTTACCACAGCAAGATATAGCGACATTAACTCGGATTCAGACTAGGATTTCAGCAGTTTAAGCGATTGAACAGATTACACATGTATTGAAACAGATGGTCGGAGTATGGAGGCAGATAGCGAAAACGAAATTGAAGAAGAAACTGAAGCTATTGAGGGAATAGCTATTGACGCTATTCGGCCATAGCATGGGTGTACCTAATGAAGTGGCCCATACCATGGCTGCCTTAGCATCGCCGGTAAAATGTGCGGACCAAACGATCAGGACTTTCGCATCTTGTGACACTGGAGCAACTTAAATATGTCGATTGGTAAGTGTTTGTTTCGCATTAAATGTGGGTATCTAGTTTAAAATGTACATACAGCTAGCGTAAATAGCATGTTAGCATTGATTAGCGCAGCATGTTAGCATCGATTAGCTGGCAGTCATGCTGCGACCAAATATGTCTGATTAGCACATAAGTCAACAACATCAACAAAACTCAACTTCGTGATTTAGTTTACTTAATCGTTGCAAATGCTTCTGCAGGTTATCCATACATCTCTGTGTCATGTCTGTCTTAGCATCGCCGGTAAAATGTGGAGACACTCTGGCACATTCAATGGGGGTCTGGCGACAGATTTCTTGCCAGTGGTGCAACTTGAATCCCTCCCTGTTAGTGTTGTTACACCCTCCGACAACACACCGACGAGGCATGATGTCTCCAAAGTTCCCAAAAATAGTCGAAAGAACGGAAAATAACAGAGCTGAGTCCCGGTGTTTGTAATGTGTTGAAAATGAAAATGGCGGGTGTATTACCTCGTTGAGGTCACGCTCTGACGTCATCGTTACGAGACCGATAAACAGAAAGGCGTTTAATTCGCCAAAATTCACCCATTTAGAGTTCGGAAATCGGTTAAAAAAATACACGGTCTTTTTTCTGCAACATCAAGGTATATATTGACGCTTGCATAGGTTTGGTGATAATGTTCCCCTTTAAGAACTCAGCCAACATGCCTTGTCTGAATCTTTTATGATTAAACAAGACAACACATATATTTGCAAGGCCATTTTCAAGAAGGATATTTAAATAATAATTCAGGTTTTGGCTGTATGGTTTTTTAGACATACAGCGTATTTATCTTCTTCCTTGATTTCCTCTTTTGGATTTTTTTTTGCAGTATATGCTGTAACAGCAAGCCCATGCGATCTTTTCAGGTTGGCGTTCGGCAGCCGTGCTTTACTGAAAACAAGTTTGCACTGTGCACGCGCTTCAATATATATCATGTCAGTCATTGAGGAGGCTCCTTTGTGGGCTCTGCTCACCCCTGCTTTCTCTAAATCCTTTGGTTGGATCTGGAGGGGTTGACCGCCACGAAGACAAAATATTTTGTCTTCCTGGGTTTTATTGACTAGAATACTTAATTGTTAGGCACAGACAGCACACAGACGTATGATTTTTTTCAGAAATGATTACTGTTACGATGATGCTATGATGCTAATATGATTTTTTTTTTTAGTTAAAGAATATAATTTAGGTACCCCAGCTTTAATACTCAAGAGGCAAAGAATAAACAAATGCAGTGTGCGCCAGGAACATGTGCGTGGAGCGTCAGTCGAGACTTAGCATAGCATTAACAAAACAAATAAGATAACATAAACTATTGCATGGAGCCAACATTGCAACATTGCTTGGTGACCAAAGTATATAAAGGGGAGTGATTAACTAAGGAGACAGCTAAAACTACAAATTATGAACAGAAAACAGGTTTCTATTCAGTGTCCAAGGCAACAAGAAAAGTAAACGGACCCAAAACAGAACACTAAACTGCGAAAAATAACCAAAACAAGACATGACCAAGGACAGTGGATTGTGACACTGTTATTTAAATTTTTGGGGTCCTTAATACCTGAGTTTGTAGACATTAACCAAAAAAAACCCAACTTATTTTGTAAAAGTAAAAATACTGAGTTAATCACTCTAGTATTGATCATAAACTGATACAACCCATGGTATCGACAATACCGATATATGGATCGATCCGCCCTCCCTTTACGTGTATTCATGGTCGCTTCACCGCAACAGAGCACCTGTGACGCTTGGGTGGCATCGTGGCGTGGTTGCGCTCTCCTGTGGGTGCAGCGGAGATGGAACACAGCGTGAAGGTAGGAATGATGATTTATTTATAACACTATAAAACAGACTAGGAACCAAAACACTTGCACGAAGGCACTAACAAGCAAAACAAACAGAACTAGCATAGGAGCTAGAAGGAACTAAGAACGCTAGCATGTGAGCTAGGGAAATAAACAAAGGAATAGCGTGGAAGCTAACAAGTACAAGAATAGTATTTACCACAATGCGGGAATGCGACGTCACCTGTTGCGTGTAAAGGAAACTAAAGTCCGAGAACGAATGGCAAACAAAGGCAGGCTTATATAAGTAGATAAATAATTAAAGGCAGGTGCGGGTGATCAAACAGAAGGCAGGTGACACAAATGCGTTGCTAAGGAAACGGAAACAAAACAGGAAGTGCCACCGGGAACTAAGGAAGTCAAATAACAAAACGAGATACCAAACAGAATCAAAACCAGAATATGACATGATCCAGGTTGTGGATCATGACAGCACCGTTGTACTTCCTTTAGACTCCTACTAACCTACTTGTTTATTTCCTGTTCATAGTTCACGCGCTTCCACCTACACTTTTTTTAACTTTACTAAGCACTTATTTATTTTGTTTTTTTCAAACTAGCTTAGCGACTAGTTTAACAATTAGCATGTCTTGTCTGCTTCTGTTCGTTCTTTCCTGGTGTGTAACACGTAAAGCCTTGTTTTCTGGTGATAATTATACTTGTAAGAAATGCAGTTTATTGTTGTAATGGAAAGTCCAAAAATAAAGTATCAGCCAGGTTTTTGTGATCGGCATTTGAAGGCATTAATCTGCATTGGCCAAACACATACTGTAGTTTTTCACGGAAATCAGACAATACTGATCAGTGGACCATCTACTTTACATCCGACAAAGGGCCACGTCCATCTCACATCTCACTCTAAAGCGGTGAGCAGTGGTACACAATACTTCAGCTTAGCAGGCCGCTCGGTCGTCCCAGTTCACTTTTGCATGTCTTAAAGTTGGACTTTAACAAGGTTAGCTCCTAGTAACATATAGAAAAACACACAAGCGTCACCGTCTTACAAAATGTCCTTGCTGCAAGTTTTAAAGGGTCCCTATTAGAGATGCGCGGATAGGCAATTATATCATCCGCAACCGCATCACCAAAGTCGTCATCCACCCGCCGTCCACCCGAACCATCATTCTATCAGAACCGGATCCACCCGCCCGCTGAAATACATCAGAGGTCGGCCACCTTTACCACTTACAGGGCTATTTAAACTCGTTTGACAGAGTAATGAAGACAATTGGAGCCGCTACCGTTCTCGCGAATATCCAATTGGCAATTGGCGTTCGTCCTGATGACAAGATAATGGACGTGCTGCGAAGCAATTCCCTATACACTTTCAACAACATGTACAAAACGATTGTTAATCCGGCAACATGTTGTGTGCAGCTTCCGTAATCACGCGTACAAGATTGAAAGGCATACTGGGTGATACAGAGTACACTGCTGGTTGTGATACAAACAACTTTAACACTTACTAATATGCGCCACGCTGTAAAGCCACACCAAAGAAGATTGATAAACACATTTCGGGAGAACATCCTCACAGTAACAGAACATAAACGCAACACAACAAATACCCATAATCCTTTGTATCAGTTACACTTCCTGAATATATTTTACACCCCAGCGCCCCCAACCCCGCCCACCTTACAGACGCACGGGGGGGAAGTATCATGGATACAAAGGAGTCTGGGTAAAAATTGTTTATATCACAACCACTAGTGTACTGTGTGTCACCCAGTATGCCTTGCAGTCCTGTGCGTGTTGCTGCGGAAGCCACACACAACATGATGTTGGACTGACAAGCAAATCGTACATGTTGTAGAAGGCGTCTAAGGCAATGGCTTAATAGGACGCCCTAATATTCATTAAATGGGTGACTGCCGGCAGTCATTCTAGAGAATATTAGAGTCTCCTGTTGTCTTCTTCGCTTTGTGACACTTTGAATGGCAAAGGATACCGATCCCAGAACCATGTTTATCAAATATTTTCGGGTGGTTTAACCGCCACCCGCCCGAACCTAATTAAAATCTATTTTTTCGTCACGTCACCCGCCCGACCCGCGGTTTATCCGCCCGACCCGCGGTTTATCCGCAATTCCCTATTATGCAAAAAAACTACTTTTTTAATTTATTGGTACCTGCTTATGTGTATTTGTGTTTTGCAAAAGTCCTGAACATTTTAAATCATACCGTGGAAGAATTGCAGAGATATTTACAAAACAATCTTGCCTTACTCCAGACTTCTTCCAAACGGTGCGTTTGAAATGTGTCAGTTGTGTAACATTTTTCTGACCTGTGACGTCTGCAGATATCTCTATATAGGGTAAAGGCTTACCCAAAGGTCTTTGTGTGAACCCATCCATCCATCCATCCATCCATCACCTTCCGCTTATCCGAGGTCGGGTCGCGGGGGCAGCAGCCTAAGCAGGGAAGCCCAGACTTCCCTATCTCCAGCCACTTCGTCTAGCTCTTCCCGGGGGATCCCGAGGCGTTCCCAGGCCAGCCGGGAGACATAGTCTTTCCAACGTGTCCTGGGTCTTCCCCGTGGCCTCCTACCAGCTGGACGTGCCCTAAACACATCCCTAGGGAGGCGTTCGGGTGGCATCCTGACCAGATGCCCGAACCACCTCATCTGGCTCCTCTCGATGTGGAGGAGCAGCGGCTTTACGTTGAGCTCCTCCCGGATGGCAGAGCTTCTCACCCTATCTCTAAGGGAGAGCCCCGCCACCCGGCGGAGGAAACTCATTTCGGCCGCTTGTACCCGTGATCTTATCCTTTCGGTCATGACCCAAAGCTCATGACCATAGGTGAGGATGGGAACGTAGATCGACCGGTAAATTGAGAGCTTTGCCTTCCGGCTCAGCTCCTTCTTTACCACAACGGATCGATACAACGTCCGCATTACTGAAGACGCCGCACCGATCCGCCTGTCGATCTCACGATCCACTCTTCCCCCACTCGTGAACAAGACTCCTAGGTACTTGAACTCCTCCACTTGGGGCAGGGTCTCCTCCCCAACCCGGAGATGGCACTCCACCCTTTTCCGGGCGAGAACCATGGACTCGGACTTGGAGGTGCTGATTCTCATTCCGGTCGCTTCACACTCGGCTGCGAACCGATCCAGTGAGAGCTGAAGATCCCGGCCAGATGAAGCCATCAGGACTACATCATCTGCAAAAAGCAGAGACCTAATCCCGTGGCCACCAAACCGGAACCCCTCAACGCCTTGACTGCGCCTAGAAATTCTGTCCATAAAAGTTATGAACAGAATCGGTGACAAAGGACAGCCTTGGCGGAGTCCAACCTTCACTGGAAACGTGTCCGACTTACTGCCAGCAATGCGGACCAAGCTCTGACACTGATCATACAGGGAGCGGACTGCCACAATAAGACATTCCGATACCCCATACTCTCTGAGCACTCCCCACAGGACTTCCCGAGGGACACGGTCGAATGCCTTCTCCAAGTCCACAAAGCACATGTAGACTGGTTGGGTAAACTCCCATGCACCCTCAAGAACCCTGCCGAGAGTATAGAGCTGGTCCACAGTTCCACGACCAGGACGAAAACCACACTGTTCCTCCTGAATCCGAGGTTCGACTATCCGGCGAAGCCTCCTCTCCAGTACACCTGAATAAACCTTACCGGGAAGGCTGAGGAGTGTGATCCCACGATAGTTGGAACACACCCTCCGGTCCCCCTTCTTAAAGAGAGGGACCACCACCCCGGTCTGCCAATCCGGAGGTACCGCCCCCGATGTCCACGCGATGCTGCAGAGTCTTGTCAACCAAGACAGCCCCACAACATCCAGAGCCTTAAGGAACTCCGGGCGGATCTCATCCACCCCCGGGGCCTTGCCGCCGAGGAGCTTTTTAACTACCTCAGCGACCTCAGCCCCAGAAATAGGAGAGTCCACTACAGATTCCCCAGGCACCGCTTCCTCAAAGAAAGACGTGTTGGTGGGATTGAGGAGGTCTTCGAAGTATTCCCTCCACCGATCCACAACATCCGTAGTCGAAGTCAGCAGAACACCATCCGCACCATACACGGTGTTGATAGTGCACTGCTTCCCCTTCCTGAGGCGCCGTATGGTGGTCCAGAATCGCTTCGAAGCCGTCCGGAAGTCGTTTTCCATGGCTTCCCCGAACTCTTCCCATGTCCGAGTTTTTGCCTCCGCGACCGCTAAAGCTGCACACCGCTTGGCCCGTCGGTACCCGTCCACTGCCTCCGGAGTCCTATGAGCCAAAAGAACCCGATAGGACTCCTTCTTCAGCTTGACGGCATCCCTCACTGCTGGTGTCCACCAACGGGTTCTGGGATTACCGCCACGACAGGCACCAACAACCTTGCGGCCACAGCTCCAATCAGCCGCCTCGACAATAGAGGTTCGGAACATGGTCCACTCGGACTCAATGTCCCGCACCTCCCTCGTGACATGTTCAAAGTTCTCCCGGAGGTGTGAATTGAAACTCTCTCTGACAGGAGACTCTGCCAGACGTTCCCAGCAGACCCTCACAATGCGCTTGGGCCTGCCAGGTCTGTCCGGCATCCTCCCCCACCATCGCAGCCAACTCACCACCAGGTGGTGATCGGTAGAAAGCTCCGCCCCTCTCTTCACCCGAGTGTCCAAAACATAAGGCCGCAAATCCGATGACACAACTACAAAGTCGATCATGGAACTGCGGCCTAGGGTGTCCTGGTGCCAAGTGCACATATGGACACCCTTATGTTTGAACATGGTGTTTGTTATCGACAAACTGTGACGAGCACAAAAGTCCAATAACAAAACACCACTCGGGTTTAGATCCGGGCGACCATTCTTCCCAATCACGCCTCTCCAGGTTTCACTGTCGTTGCCAACATGAGCGTTGAAGTCTCCCAGTAGGACAAGGGAATCACCCGGAGGAGCACTTTCCAGTACTCCCTCGAGTGTACCCAAAAAGGGTGGGTATTCTGAACTGCTGTTTGGTGCGTAAGCACAAACAACAGTCAGGACCCGTCCCCCCACCCGAAGGCGAAGGGAAGCTACCCTCTCGTCCACTGGGTTGAACTCAAACGTACAGGCTTTGAGCCGGGGGGCAACCAGAATTGCCACCCCAGCCCGTCGCCTCTCACTGCCGGCAACGCCAGAGTGGAAGAGGGTCCAGTCCCTCTCGAGAGAACTGGTTCCAGAGCCCTTGCTGTGCGTCGAGGTGAGTCCGACTATATCCAGCCGCAACTTCTCTACCTCGCGCACTAGCTCAGGCTCCTTCCCCCCCAGTGAGGTGACGTTCCACGTCCCAAGAGCTAGCTTCTGTAGCCGAGGATCGGACCGCCAAGTGCCCTGCCTTCGGCTGCCGCCCAGCTCACAATGCACCCGACCTCTATGGCCCCTCCCATGAGTGGTGAGCCCATTGGAGGGATGACCCACGTTGCCTCTTCGGGCTGTGCCCGGCCGGGCCCCATGGGAACAGGCCCGACCACCAGGCGCTCGCCATCGTGCCCCAACTCCGGGCCTGGCTCCAGAGCGGGGCCCCGGTGACCCACGTCCGGGCGAGGGAAATCTGGGTTCATTTCGTTGTAATTCCATAGAAGTCTTTGAGCTGCTCTTTGTCTGATCACTCACCTAGGACCTGTTTGTCTTGGGAGACCCTACCAGGGGGCATGAAAACCCCCAGACAACATAGCTCCTAGGATCATTGGGACACGCAAACTCCTCTACCACGGTAAGGTAGCAGCTCAGAGAGGAGCTTTGTGTGAACCCGTCATTTTATTTATGAGGTACAACCAAAGTGCGATACAAAGACCAAAAATGCCGTTATTGGTTGTTTTAAGTCACGATACAAACTCTCAGCCTCATCTGAAGTGAAAATGTGCCTTACTTTTAACTTTTATTTTTCGCGTCAATGTGCCTTCAACTGTGAAGAAGTCGCCTTGAGTGTGTGCTAGGAAGAGTCCTGCTTCCCCCAAATGTTCACCAAAAGATGGATATTCCATAATACTACTTTTAATGACATTCAAGATGAACACTATATATGGCAATGGAGCAGACAATGAAACGGTAAGTAATAACAGTAGGTTAGAAATGTGTGAATGAAATTGTCTTACATGAGAAGGCTAAACTATCTACACAACTCGAGCAATTTTAGCTCGAGTCGTGTAGATAGTTTAGCCTTCTCATGCAAGACAATAGTGTCAGCGTCCTGCGGCAATATAAAGAATGGTTTTCTTGAAAACTTCTTACTGTGTTTTGCAATGGAACAGTTAGTTCTATAATCCGTTATTATGTTTGCAATGTCCCTCGTAGCATGGCTAACCGCAGCCAGCTTGAGCCTCCATTGTTGAAAAGTGTTCAAAGTTGCAGTAGTGAAAGTATTAACATTATATAGAATAGAAAAGCACTTAACTATCAATATACACATGGATACGTCCAGGATTTAACATTGTAGAGATACTGACTCCATAGAAGTTTAACTTTAGTGTATGGTTACACCTTGATCCTGGCTGGCTTCTGCTTTCTTTCTCTCGTCTGCCTGCAAAAATTCTCCTTATTGCGCTGACAATGGTGTGCCTGTTGGTCTTGCAATATCATCTGGGATGTTGTGTTATGATGAAAGTCATTTAAAACAGATGTCTGTTGCCGGTCATTGATGTCATTGATTGTGTTACCTATAAAATTAAGAAAGCTTAAAAAACTACAAAACATAACATATATTTTATGTCTTGTATAACCCCTAAATTACAGTATAGTGCCTGACAAAGAAGTGTTTTTTAAGTCATATATAGTTGACACTTACTTTCTGGTTTAAAATGACTGAATCTCAGTTTGGTAAGTTACATACAGGTAAAACTAAATAAAAATGGAATACAGTGCAAAGGGTTGTTTATTCCAGCAATTACATTTACAAGGTGAAACTAATGTATGATATAAGCTCATAACATGTAACTCAATATATTTCAACCCTTCTTTTGATATAGTTGTGATAATAATGGCATAGAGTTAATGAAACACATGAAATGAAAAGTTCAGAAAAATGTGTTTTCAAATACTGTAAGGCGTAATCATCAAAATGATCACAAAGACTTGACACATATCACTTTACGTGTAAGTGAGTTTATGTCACATATTCGTTTCACATTTGAAATTGAATTGCTGATATGAATGGAATTATGCACGATACACAAACTTTTTGAGTTTCACCTGTATACTTGAAGTTTATTTAGTACTGTTTACTTTTTGAAGAAGCTTTTTAAAACATTTAAAATATCCTATAACTACATGCTGAAAATGTATTTAAAGTAAAATCGTTTTCTGACACATCTTGTCTGGTTTGTTATGGTTGGGTTAGGTTTTTAACTTCAAATTGAATTTAGATTAACACATTTTCTTGTAAGATATGCTTAAAATGTCTGTCTTCTTTGCTTTCTCTTCATCTCCTTCAACTCTATACCCTCTTCTTCTTCACCCGCTTTAACAAATATTAGGATTGTTATTTGACATTCTTTATAAAACACCATTTTGAAAATCTACGTTTTGTTAAGAAATGATGGTCAAAGTTTGATTGCTTGGTAAAAAGATAGGTATTCCAAATCTCAAGTGTATTAGCTATGTTATATATATCCCTCATATCCAGACCCATAAGGAATCTGCATATTTTTTCATAGTTTTTTGCGGTAATCCACGGGGAAAATCTGGGGAATTCAGCTGAGTGTTATTTCTTGTTCATAAATCAATATAAATTTGCCTATAGCAGCACATATCTGTGGAAAATCAGCAGGACCTCTGTCCCTGCTGATTCTGTCTGGGCCTGCTTATAACTGAGGTCAAGTCCTTAAGATGGGTTAATAATAAGAAATTATCCCTAATAATATTTTGGCAGGCACCTACATTATTGGAACATTTCAGCTTTTTAATGGGTACTTCTATAAGTAAAGCATACTAAACTGGCTTTAATATGACATATGTAACTCTACAAAATGAGATTCAGTCATTTTAAACCAGAGAAGACGTGTCAGTAATAAGTAATATCACTTTAAATCACTTTTTGACAGGCATCATAAAGTAATTTAGGGTTATATAGGACATAAAATATATTTTTCAGCAAGTCAACAGTTCTGGCGCTACCATATGATGGATTTAACACTTAAGGTGAAACTAAAAAAAATAGAATATCGCAGGAAGGGGATAGGAATATGTTTGCAGTAAAATGACATATGAAGCGTCCTGTCATTCATTAGTTGACATTAAACATGTGTTAGTTCACACAAAACGGGGTCATATACACAGCATGTGATCTGTATATAGGGAGGGGCGGCCCTGCTTATCATTATAATAACCACGGACATAACGCAATCCTTTATTTGGCAGACAATCACTTTTTGCCACAACACATATTTTAGGACAGACTACCTGTCACTGCTGTAGTCATGTTGACATTCACAAAAAAATCGCCTCCACCATCATTCAGTGACGTCACCTCACTGAAGCAAGGGTCTCCAACCAGTAGTTCGCTAGCTGATTTATAGTGGCTCACAAAAGTGTGAAATTATAATTACTCAAACACTCAGTATTTTATAACACTTCGATTCAGACAATATGCCTCTATTTAATGACAAAGTACCACAAGGGGCGGTATAGCTCGGTTGGTAGTGCAGCCGTGCCAGCAACTTGAGGGTTCGATCCCCCGCTTACACCATCCTAGTCACTGCCGTTGTGTCCTTGGGCAAGACACTTTACCCACCTGCTCCCAGTGCCACCCACACTGGTTTAAATGTAAAAAAAAAAAAGTTGATATTGGGTTTCACTATGTAAAGCGCTTTGAGTAACTAGAGAAAAAGCGCTATATAATTCACTTCACTTCACAAGTTAGCACAAAGACAATAACCCCAATGTTTGTGTGGAAATCTGTTTCCTGATTTACTACACGTACCATTTACATGTTGCTAGTGAAATACAGAAAGTATTTACAGTGCTTCGCTTTTTCCACATTTTGTTATGTTACAGCCCTTTTCCAGAATGGTATGTATGTATTTTTGGGCAAAATTCTACACACAATATACCCTATAACAGGGATCGGCAACCCGCGGCTCCGGAGCCGCATGCGTCTCTTTGATCACTTTAATGTGGCTCAGCTGCTAAATTGCCGACCCCAACGACTATTCCGTGAGGTTTCCGGATTTTAGTGCCTCTCTCAGAAATCACCCGAGGATTACATTCTCCAATTTTCACCTGGACTAGAATACTGAGGGTGTGCAGTGATGGCAATGTCTTTAACCTCCTCTACAACATGTCGTCGCGCCCGCTTTTACATGCCGACTGGTCATTTTATGTTCAGCCTCTGTTAACACACAAAAGCGACAGCAACGCATACTTGTTCAACAGCCATAAAGGTTACACTGAGGGTTGTAATATAAACAACTTTAACACTCTTACTAATATGCACCACACTGTGAACCCACACCAAACAAGAAGGACAAACACATTTTGGGAGAACATCACCACTGTAACACAACATAAACATAAAAGAACAAATACCCAGTTTATATCACAACCCTCTGTGTAACCTGTATGGCTGTTGAACAAGTATGCCTTGCAATCGTTTGCGTGTGTCTGCAGAAACCTCGTACGACATGTGACTGGACTGGAAAGCTGACTGGACGTGTTGTCGAGGGCGTCAAAGGCAGCACCTTCATAGGATGCCCTTATTATTGTTAGTCGAGGGAAATTCTGCGAACATTTGCGAGAATGGTTGATCTGACATTCGGTAGTCTCTCAGAATATTCGGGATGGTTGGCAAGTGTGATGCTGTCAAGCGGCGTTCATAAAAAACTTGCGGGCCACACTATCATTACATTTTTATATTAAGGTGCAGGCCGCGTGTCTGAGACCCCTGGTTTATACATAGGACATAGTTAAAAAAATCTCTGTATGCAGTATTATTTCATATTAAATTTCAAAAGAGTTTTGTGGCTCCCATTGTTTTCTTTATTTTGTGAAACGGGTCAAAATGGCTCTTTGAGTGGTAAAGGTTGCCGAACCCTGCCCTATAATGACTATGTAATAAGTTTATATATATATATATATATATATATATATATATATATATATATATATATATAATGTACATACAGTCATGGTTAAAAGTTAATAAGAACATAATGTCATGGCTGTTTTGAGTTTTTTAAGAATTTCTACAACTCTTACTTTTTGTGATAGAGTGATTGGAGCACATACTTGTTGGTCACAAAAACATTCATGAAGTTTGGTTCTTTTATGAATTTATTATGGGTCTACTGAAAATGTGACCAAATCTGCTGGGTCAAAAGTATACATACAGCAATGTTAATATTTAATTTTATTAACTCCCAGGAACACCAAGCCTACCGTCAATCATGGTGGTGGTAGTATTATCCTCTGTGCCTGTTTTGCTGCCAATAGAACTAGTGCTTTACAGAGTAAATGGGACAAAAGGAGTATTACCTCCAAATTCTTCAGGACAACCCTGAGGTTGGGTCTTGGGCACACTTGGGTGTTCCAACAGGACAATGACCCCAAACACACGTCAAAAGTGGAATGGCTAAATCAGGGTAGATTTAAGGTTTTAGAATGACCTCCCCAAAGTCCTGACTTAAAAATGCTAAAGAAACAAGTCCATGTCAGAAAACCAACAAATGTAGCTGAACTGCACCAATTTTGTCAAGAGGAGTGGCCAAAAACTCAACCTAAAGCTTGCCAGAAGCTTGTGGATGGCTACCAAAAGTGCCTTATTGCAGTGAAACTTGCCAAGGGACATGTAACTAAATATTAACATTACTGTATGTATACTTTTGACCCAGCAGATTTGGTCACATTTCCAGTAGACCCATAATAAATTCATAAAAAAAACAAACTTCATGAATGTTTTTTGTGACACCTCTGGAACTGTAATTAATCAAGATTAATCCAAATGCAAACGTGTTCCAAATGAATCAAGCTGTACAGATAGAGAGGAAGTGAACTTTCTCCTGTCCTTGTGTCCTCCAGGTGTTTTTCACGAGAAACAGGAAGCTCGTGGGTCGGAGAGAGATGGCGCTTCCCCCCCGGCGGCCTCTACCCCACCGTGGGGATGCTGAGTAACGGCGAGAAGGTCAAGGTGGACCTCCATCCTCTCAGCGGATGAGCTGGACGCCCTCGCCAACGAGCTCTCTGCCGAACAGCTGGCTGTGCCGCAGAGCAGGGGCCCCAGTAGGCACGCAGGCCCCCACTCAGCCCACTTATTCAAGAACCCGTGCTTTCTTGGAAATGTCCCCACCATCCCGGCACTTCAGATGACTGCGACGCTTGGAATCCCCTGGGTTGTAAATCCAGTGCAATGTGTTCTCTGTCAGCTGTGTGCGGCTGTCATCGCTGAGGTCTGGCAACCTCGCTCCACTTTTATTACATTTGAGGAGACTCCAAGGAAAGCTGACTAGTGCCATGTCTTTCCTCCGGGCCTCTCTCACCACCCTTCTCTCGCCCTCTCTCTCGCTTTGGCAGAGCGCGCCCTCTAGCGGCCGAGCACAGACATGCCATCCTAGTCATTGTTACCCCCAAATGTTTTCTGCGCATGGCTTTGCTGCAACCACATCAAGATGCTCGGAGCCACTTCGTCAGGTATGTTTTCTTCACATGCAAACACTTTAATCGATGTTCAGCGCAAAGCAATCAGGGAATGTTCTTTTTTTTGGTTTTTATTTGCTTGAAGTTGTGTTGAAAGAGAGAACTTTACGTACGTCATGCTGTCACAAAAACAACCACAGAGCCAAAAGGGACGCATTCTGGTTTAATGCACTTCAAAAGTTTATTAACCCTTACTGTAAATGTTACTTATTAATTATTTTTGTATAAATTATTTTTATTGGCCATATTTTTTTTTTTATTGTAATTTACAAAGGTGTTGAATAATTTGAAGTGCAACACTCTGACCTTGTTACTCATGTTATGTTACATCTCATTCTCAGATGGTTTGTGTGTTTGTAAGCTGAACACTGTAAAGATTTACTCAAGATGTTTGGTGCCACAAAACTAGACTAGAGTGTGCCTGGAAAGTATTCACAGTCCCATTATGTTATGTCAGTCTAATTCCAAAATTGAATACATTAATTTTTCTTTCCTTTGGCAGCAATTACAGCCTCAAGTATTTTTGAACATGACGCACTTTTGCCCATTTTTCTTTGCAGGACCTGTCAAGCTCCATTGGATTCAACATGAAGCATTGTTTTTCATCCAGGATGTCTCTGTACATTACTGCATTCATCTTTCTCTCTATCCTAACTAGTCTCTAAGTTCCTGCCGCTAAAAAATATCCCCCCAGTCTGATGCTGCCACCACCATGCTTCACTGTTCAGTTCAGTTTCAGTTTATTTCGAACATGCATATGATACAATGTAAGGCTTCACATATTTCCAGTAGTTTCATTACAGTATGTCCGAAAAGGAGTAGGAAGAAGCAGAGTTTATTTAATCCCACCCATTTTCATATCATTAGATTAGATAGTACTTTATTTATTCCGTCAGGAGAGTTCCTTCAGGAAAATTAACATTTTCAGCACAATCCCATTCAAGATCAGACAAACATTACAGGGAGACAGAACAGGATCGCTGATGGGTCTGCTGGCTTCCAGCGCCCCTTACAAAAAAGATGAGATACAGGTAAACAAGGGGAGGGTGGGAGAAAAAAATAGAAGATTAAATAAGATAAAAAAAATCAGTGTTAGCCTGGGCCCTGGAGAGGGGGTGCAGACTGAGGCCAAGGGAAAAAAACAACTCATAGCCATAGTACACATCTCTCTTACATGTGTGTAAGAGGGAAACATCAAACATCAAAGAACACAAAGGACATTAAAGCAGCAGGTACAATCAGACACTTCTACATACAGCTATGAATAAAAAGTAAAAGAAACATATACACTGTGGATATGTTTTTATCCCATTTCCTTTTTCTCTAACAGAATAGTGAATAAATAAATAATACACTATAGTAAGTAAAAAAATATTACATACATAATCTTTAATCTAAAAACAAAAACAAAAAAAGGGTTCAAGATCGTGATCACTAGGAGTGCCTGTTTCCTCCAAAAATGATGCCTGGCATTCACTCAACCAAGTTAAATTTATTTATTGCTGCAGAGATGGTTGTTCTTCTGGAAGGTTCTCCTGTCTCTCCACAGAGGAATGCTGTAGCGCTGACAGAGACCTCCCTGATTAGACTAAGATGAATGCAGCGATGTACAGAAACATCCTGGATAAAAACCAATGCTTCATGTTTAATCTAATGGAATTTGAGAGGTGCTGCAAAGTGGAATGGGCTTAACTACCTAAAAGCAGGTGTGCCAAGCTTGTGGCGTCGTATTCGAAAGGATGCCAAAGG